>NW_019723392.1:0-452 GCF_002891405.2 Cryptotermes secundus | reverse complement strand
AGCCCTTCAGATACCGACATGGAATGTACGAGATTGACGGGTCAGAATTTCATTAAAAAAAATCCCAAAACCGAAATTTATAAAGTTGGAAGAAGAAGGTTTGTGGTGTGTACACAAAACGGAAAGAGAAAAGAAACCAGATACAGGTGTAAAAACTGCCCAGGGACACCGTCTCTCTGCCTATCNTTTGAGCAATACCACACCAAGGTCAACCACTACACACTGGATATGGAGAGCTGGGAGAAAGAAATAGCTTGACAAAATATATATAGACATTTATAATAATGAACTGTAAACAATTGTAAATATAATATAATTTTTTGGAATTTTTCAAATAGCAATTTCGTTATTTAAAAATATTTAGGTAAATGTCTGCACAAAACCTTCAGTGCTTGCCAAAATAAAGTACCGGGAGGGATTTAAATACCCCCGCATAAATGCACGCTATATGT
>NW_019723391.1:14161-15293 GCF_002891405.2 Cryptotermes secundus | reverse complement strand
CTGAAACGGAATTTCTAGTTTCCCATCGCAGATCCTTAACTCCACCACACCATGCATTTCTAATATTGCTCCCCGTAGGCACTTCACTCTCACTTTCTTTTGGAGATCCACCTCGATATCACCCAGCAATGTAGAACTCTTTACTAAGCAAATATCAGCTCCTGTATCCAGTAAGAATTTTAGTTTTCCTGTCTTACTTTCCTTTACGCTCAGTTCTACGTAGTCCTTGTTACGACTTATGCAGCCTACTGAAACGAACTGACTGTCGGTCGGCTGCGAGCTGACAGCCCCTTGTCATTTCCCGACGTTTCCACATTTTGGTTCGTTGGTCTTTTCCCCTTTTTTCCAGGATTCTTACATTCCCTGGCAAAGTGGCCTTTCTCCCCGCACGAAAAGCATACAATTTCTCGGCTTGGGTTATTTCTCCTTACAGCAAACTGATTTACCATAGTTTCCCTTTTATTTCTCAAAAATCATTTGCTACTAGCGTGCCCTGTTTTTTTGCAAAACGTGCACTGCACCGAATTACTACCATCTTGGCCCTTGTACCTTTCTACTTTTGAGATAATCGCGCTTTCTTCCTCCAGAGAAGTTTCTGCTATCTCGTCGAAATCGTCCTGGTTTCGACTATGCATTATAGTCTGTATTCTGTCCAAATGCAGTCCCTGGATGAAACATATTGTAACATGTTGCGCAATGGAGAACCCCTCCCTACCCAGCAGCAACATGGCAACTCAGGCCACAGGCGCGTGGCGGTAACGTAGCGCTCCCTCCCACCCCTCCGCGGTGACGTAACACGCAACGCTGCGTACCCGTAATCAACTTCCTACTGTGACGTGGAACGCAACAGGCACCACTGCGGCTATATAAGGAAACTGCACAGCAGCTACCAGTTAGTTGTAACCTGGCCATCGCCGAAGACAGTTCCGAGTTGTAAAGTAACAGTCGCCGAGGAGAGTTATAAAGTGACAGTCGCCGAGTGTGTTATGAACAGTTCTCCAGTGAGCAGACTACAGTTGGAGTATAGAACCATTCGCGAGAAAGAAGAACCGGACGTGTGTGTAATTGTGTAATTGGGAGTGTGTGTGATACAGTGATACACAGCTCCCCTACTGTAAACGTGTAGACCACT
>NW_019723391.1:8538-14005 GCF_002891405.2 Cryptotermes secundus | reverse complement strand
GAGATTCGATGGCTGCAGAGAGAGAAGCCTTCCAGGCAGAGACGAAAGCCATCGAAGCCAGGACGGCCGCCATGCGAGCCAAGAGGTTGAAAACCAATACGAATGCCTGGCAGGAAGAGACGACAGCCTGCCAAGATTCAATGGAGACAAATCCAAGCGAAAAACAGGATGTAGTGGGCACGGCACAAGAAGAGGAGGTCCCCATAGTGATACCAGTCAGTGAACCTGAAGATCAATTGATGCCGATTACCCAAAAGGAGACGGTGGCCCGCCCAGTGGACACAAAACCTGCGGCGGCACAAGAAGGGGTCCCCATTGCAATACCGGTCGGAGTGAAGATGGCGTGCCAAGAAATGGAGGCACGTCCAGCAGATGAAAAGCCGGCTTCTGCACAGGAAACTTGAAGCGGCAGAAATACTAGAGGTACCCATACAAGACGCCGAAGTAATGCCGGTCGGAGAACCGAAGAAGAAAAGGCGCAGGGACCGCCGAGTGTGTTATCAACAGTTCTGCAGTGAGCAGACTACAGTTGGAGTATAGCAGCCATCGCGGAAAGAAGAACCGGACGTGTGTGTAATTGGGAGTGTGTGTGATACACAGCTCCCCTACTGTAAACGTGTAGACCACTGAACACAGAGTGAACTGATTTGCGCATAGGGTTATAAATCGTGAAACCCCGCAACAGTGTTAACAGATTAATGCGGTTAGGGTTATAAAGTGTGAAACCCCGCAACTGTGTGATAAGTAATTGTAGCCATTACTTGTATATTGTTGAATAAACCGATTAACCATCTCTACGGCGTCTTCAGTAACGAAACACGTTACAATATATTTCTTAAACGGTCTGATAGCGTTAATACAATCCATTATTGCAGCTTCTCTGAATTTTGACCCCAGTGATTGAATTTTTTGAATCCATTCCAATACGCTCTCCGATTTTTCTTGTTTGGCTTTAAACAATCTATTTGCATGAAAATCTAGCGTACGCTTCTCAATGTATGTGTTCTTTGAAAGTTCCCTTAACTCCTCCCAGTTTTCTAAATGTCTGTGCATTATGGCTAACCTTCTCTTTTCTCACCCTTAAACGGTGTTACTAACTTGAGTGCTTCGCTCATGCCAGTGTATTCTTCCGCCATGCTATCAGTACTATCTGCTTCTATAGTTTGGGTCGTAGCACTCTGGTCCCTGGCACTCATAAACTTTCAGCAAAGACTCACCGTTACAGATGTCTCTTGAATCGATGTTGTCCGGAGCGGTCTGCTTAATCTTTTGGCGTTGGTTCTTGCCTGTCTTCCAGATGTCGGACTCGATCCTCTGGATGCCGCTGTCTGCTTCTCGTTCACCGGCTTGGGTCTGCTAAACTCGATCTCCTCTGGCTGAAAGTTTTTTTGTTTAATTAATATCGCTTTTCCTCATAACCCTTTCCCTTTGTTGCTCAGTTCTTCTATTTTCCGGAGCCCAACCTTCTGCTTACAGTCAGCAGTAGCTTGTTTATTACAGTCCTCTCTTCTTCCACTTCTTTCTGAAGGAATTCCCACTGCTCAGTTAATGAGCCCTCACTCTGTCTTCAACTGCTCAGTTAATGAGTATTCAATAAACTGGAAACTTCTTACCACTTGGTGACTTCTTCCCTCTCGGGATGGTGACTGGTTCATATCTCCTCTGCAGCATAACACCACGACTGACACCAATTTGTTGTTGTATCCGTGGCTGGGACACAGCGGTTGGTCGAGCGGTTCCCTTGGAGCTAGTTCGTTGTTTTTCAAAGTATTGCAGCTATAACTTAACTAGTACATTTATTCACATGAAAATATACAAGGTTACAGGTGGATTAAGACCAGCTGGTAAGAGAGTGTGCCCTGTCTAAGCAACTACAGGACTGACTGTTAAACTGTGGCAAGGCCTGCCCCAAACATGACACAGTTTGCCCCCAGGTTAATCAGTGTTCTAGTGTGGAGGAGGGTGCATATTTATACAGGTTCATAGTGTCACCCTCTGGGTTGTTTGTCCTGAAAACTTCCATATAGTTCCCTGTGGTACAAGGAATAATAACCTTTAGAAGCTTTCTCCATCCCAGAACCCTGCAGTTGTGTACTTGCACTTGTTATTGCCATCACGGCCGGAGGGCATGTGGTCTTCAAATATTGACTCGGTTACTAGGGATAACTTACGTTGCCACCAAGACTGAAATAACAACTATAGAGTTCCGTTTACACAAGTGTTACAACAATATCCTGTTCCTGGTTATATACTATTAATGTGAGGAATGATAAATTATACAGTTTATGCTAATAATTGATTAATAAAATGTCCATTACCCTTGATAGTTTGCGTTTTTCTTACCTTTATTACATAATATCGTATCTTAGTATTTGCGTCTACAACAATGTATATCTTGAGATTGTTCAATTTGTGGTGGTGTATTTGGTAATGGGAAGTTAGGTTGATCATTGGTTGTGGGGCTGATGGTGGGTGTTTAGCTAAGTTTATAGTTCGGCCAGTTGATCTGTTGTTGGGAAGTGTGGTATCATCACCAGAAGTATGTAGCGTCTCGGTGGAAGGTATATCATTTTGTTCTGTGGTGTTGTGAATTTGGGCCACTGTGTTTGGTCCTTTTGTCTGATTCGTCCAAAGAAGGCGATCCATCAGTGGTAGTTACCCGGGGTGGGAAGTAATCTTGAAATGTATCCTCTCATCCGTAGAGATCACCTTGCAGTAATCTTTGAATATTGTTGTTTTCACAGAGTTCTTGGTGTGGACACTGTGCTGAATGCAACCAACAGATATAACACGTGCAGAGTGTGTGGTAGTGCTTGCAAAGAGTATGCATAACTATGGTGATGTTGGTTGTGGGACAGGGTATATATAGTTGGTATGGGATGTAATGTATCCAGTGCTTACACCTGTCTCGTTCAGAAATTCTCGGACTGTAATATGACGGTCCTGACCAGAGTCCGCACTTGCTGAATGACATTCTCATTTCTGCTTGTTGAAGGTCTGCCTGAATGCGGTTCGCTGTCCAATGAGGTGCCGCCATCTTTGAAGTGGTTGTACCACTCCTTTATCCGTGAGTTGCTCATGGTATCGTCTCCGAGAGCCTGTTGAATCTTGCGAATGGTTTGCACTAGGGTATCGCCAAGCTTTTGGCAAAATTTGATGCAATATCGCTGCTCATGTTGTTCCATCATTTTACACCTTGCTGGAATCCGACAAGCGCTCACTACACGTCCTCACTCATAGGCCGACTGCCAGCGACTGACGCTTCCTGCGGGCTGGAAAAAATTCACGATGGCGCGTGAATGTCCCCTCCACATCTCCACTGAAGGGAGCCTCCCGCTCTTCATTGGTTTACGCGGGAAAAAAGAAGGTTTGATACTTGTTGAACACACCATGTATAAACATTCTGTTTGTATGTTCTTTCAAATTTTACAGCATTTAATCCAATGGAGCTAGTGCTAAATATATGAAGCTTAACAACAGGACAGTTGATCTGAAATAAATAAAAAATAAATAAATAACAACATTTATGAAGATGCCATAGCACTTGTTATCAAAATATTAAGAATTACAATTATATGTAGATAAGTCAATAATTATCCCTAATGTAGCTATAAATCTTATTTCAATACAAATAGAAAACTTACATTAACGTCATTTTTCAACATAGTCCCCTTGCTTTTCAACGCACTTGGTCCATCATTGCACAAGCTTCCTGATGCCCTCAGAAAAGAAGGTTTTCGGCTGAGCAGCGAGCCTCGCATGCACTGCTTCATTCACATCTTGGTCCGAGGTGAATCGACGGCCCCTTAATACCTCTTTGAGTGGACCAAACAAGTGGTAGTCAGAAGGGGCGAGATCACGACTGTACAGAGGATGAGCCATTACATCAAACTTGAGTTTCCGGAGGGTTTCAGCAGTGTGGGCAGCAGTATGTGGACGGGCATTGTCTTGCAACAACACAACACCTTTCGACAGTAGTCCTCGGCGTTTGCTTCAAATTGCAGGCTTTAGCCCGTCAGTAAGCGTCTAACTGTAACGAGCACTGTTTATTGTAGTGCCCCTCTCCTGATAATGTTCCAGTACTGGGCCTTGTGAGTCCCAAAAACTGTAAGCATCAGTTTTCCTGCGGATGGTTGGCTTTTGAACTTTTTCTTGCTGGGCGATTGTGGATGTTTCCATTCCATACTCTGCCATTTACTCTCCGGCTTGCAATGATGGATCCATGTTTCATCACCAGTGACGATTCTGTCTAGGAAGACATCATGTTCATTACCATAGCGATCCCAATGTTGTTGGCAGATGTTCAAGCATCTTTCTTTATGCAACACTGTGAGTTGTTTTGGGACCCATCTTGCACAGACTTTATGAAACGCAAGTCTGTTGTGGATGATTTCGTAGGCAGAACCATGACTAATTTGCAGACAAATTGTCACTTCATCAATAGTCACTCGTCTCTCTAACAGAACCATGTAACGTGCACGCCCAATGTTGTCCTCATTTGTGGCCATGGATGGTCGTCCGGCTCCTTCCTCATGTGTAACACTTGTGCGACCATTTTTTAATTTTTCAATCCATTGGTAGACGCTCCATTGCGGCAAAACACTTTTCCCGTATTGTGCTGAAAGTCTTTGGTAGATTGCGGCCCCTGATACACCTTCCGACCACATAATCGGATCACTGAACACTGCTCTTCTTTGGTGAAAACAGAAAGCGGAGCAGCCATGATTAACGGAAAGGTAGCGACAGTGGAACTGACCTAGCAACATCAGATCTGTGCAGATATAATGACAAGGAAAACACACATGGCAATGCTACGCAAAACGACAGTGCTGCCAACAGAAACACAAATACAACTGCATTGTGGATAATTATTGACTTCCCCTCGTATATATCTCGTATACTAATATGCGGTCCAGCCGAACACCTTTTAAGGCATCCACTCTCTTCTCCAAATCGTAAAATATGCTACGGATCAGTGCCAAGCCAACAGCAACCTGTTCACAAAAAACACCACCTTCAATCAAAACTAAATAAAGTTTATAGACTCAGCAGACAAATAATAGCAAAGGTTCTTATTTTACTGACGTAGATTCACTTTGATTCTTCTGTATTGTGTAGGTTGAAGGAGAGCTTCTATTGCGTTGTTGGGGTGAGATTCCAGTTTCTGATAATGTTTTTGGATTCTGTGTGTGATTACGGTTCTTACATATGGGATCTTGAGGTCGGTGTGAAGAGTTTGGTTTGACACGTACCGAGGTGCTTCAGCTATGGCTCTAAGTATTTTGGATTGACTTCGCTGGATGATTGTTATATTGGACTTGCTGGCGCATCCCCAGAGCTCAGTGCCATATGTCCATATGGGTTTAATTATTGTTTTGTAGTTCAGTAGTTTATTATCTATTGTTAGGTGAGATTTCCGACCTATTAGCCAATTTATTTCCTTGAACTTAATTTTGATTTGTTTTCT
>NW_019723391.1:0-4491 GCF_002891405.2 Cryptotermes secundus | reverse complement strand
CAGGGTAAGGGTCAACAGAACTTCTTTCAGGATGGGAAGGGATCCTCCAGACACAGTCTGCAGCGAGAAATCTGGATTTGGCTGTCTTTCAGGCCATCCGGCGGCGATATCCGGTCTTACTACCGTGACGTATGCTCCAGTTTCCACTGTCACCTGACACGGCTTATCACCGACCCATCCCTGGGTGACCAGACTGGTGTTGGCTTCCTCCGTCATGTCCGTGAGTGCGTAGGGTGGGGGCCTTAACGCATATGCCGGTGTTCGCCCATCTCCGCCGGCCGTTGCTCGTTTCCCGACGGTTGGTCGTTTCTCCAGCTTGTTTCCCTGTTGTTTCTGGGTCGCCATTCTGATTTCACCGGCGATTCCCGTTTATTTCTTGGAGGTCCTTCTCTTCAGTCCTGATGCTGTCTATTGTCATCTCCTCGTTGGGTGGGGGTCAACATGTCACAATATATATTATGTATGATAATATCGTGTCCAGCCAAACGGGTTTCAAGGCATCATCTCCCTTGTCCATATTTTGTACATTAATTGTACTAGTTCGCCCACAGCAGCAGCTTACAGACACCCCTAACAGACACTTTTGCGAAGTATTTTTATAAATTTTGTTGTATCCTGGGCTGGGTGTGCGGGATACAAAAACAATTATAAAAAAAAGTTCGCAAACACATATTATAAGGTTTACGGAAGCCACTGTTCCAATGATAAAATTGTCGACGGCATCACACCATGCACGTCTGTTGATGATACAGCACCATGCAGGTATGCTGGCCTCTTCTTGGGCTCTGCGGCGTTCCTTTATCATGCAGTAGACAGACAGAGCAAGATAAGCCTGTTCACAAAAAAACACCACCTTCAATCAAAACTAAATAAAGTTTATAGACTCAGCAGACAAATAATAACGAAGGTTCTTATTTTACTGACATAGATTCACTTGGATATTCCTAAATGAATATTTTCTTCTTTTAACTTGGTTACATTTATATAAACAGGGCACGTGGTAGAGTAGTTGGATAAGGCGCTATGCAACAAGCCGGGAGGTCATGGGTTCAAGTCCCGATGAGGTCACTGGATTTTTTCAATTGACCTAATACTTCCAGCTGCACTGTGGCCCTGGGGTTGACTCAGCCTCTTACAGAAATGAGTACCAGGAATTAAATAATTTTCCTGGGAAGTAAACCGCAGCTGGCGCATTAGGCTGACAACCTTACCGCCATCTTTGAGCTGATTGTCTAGATAGTGTGGGACCCTCAACGTCTCAGAACCCTATGGGCCTTCATGACCTGTTACAGGGATAACTTTACTTTACTTACGTTTATATAAACAGCAGTTCTTTCATACCAGGTGTTTTCTACCTGTAGGCTGTGACACACTAGCAGATTTTGAAAATGGATCTTAGAATCAATAAAGTGTTGGTATTTTGTAGAATTATGTGCTTCAAAATTCCTTGGTGTTCATAGCAAAATGAAAGACCTGTTTCAGGAGTCAAACTCTTGCACCCCAAAATGTAAAAAGCAGTATACTCAATAAATAGCTTATTATTCATTCAGTCAAGAAATACATATCTCTTTCATTTGTATGTTTACCATTTAATGATAGTAGAAATATTTAATTTACTAAAGTCTATGGGCCAATCACAGTGGCCACACAGTCTAAGACATGAACTGTCTTCACTCACTTGAATGCTGGGATTGTGGGTTCAATTCCCACTTGAGGCATGGATGTATATGTGTCCCTTGTCCCTGTGAGTTCTGGTGTTGCGTTCCAGCCTGCCCACTGTATTGTATCGTTAAGAGACTCGATTACTGTTTCGATTTGTTCTTCGGTTTTGAGGGGAATGTGTAAGTTTATTCTCTCCTTGAAGTGCTGTCTGAAGTTGTCCCAGTTTATATGTTTATTGGTCAAGTTTGGTTCTTTCTCTTGATTCAGTGCTTGTGCTCTGAGTGTGATCAAGACCGGTGAATGATCGGAGGATAGCTGAAAACATGTTTTTATTACACCGAAAGATTGGGGGATGCCCTTTGTAACGCAGAAATCCACTAGATCAGGAAGTTTGTTTCTGTCGGTTGGCCAGTAGGTGGGTTCTCCCATAGATAGATGTTTTAGATTATTTCTTTCCAACGCTTTGAGTACCTCACGTTATCTGGGTGTTGTGAGTCTGGATCCCCAGTCAGTGTGTTTAGCGTTATAATTCCCTCCTGCGATGAATCTTTGCCCTAGGGTAATAAAATAATCTTCTACGTGCTCTTGCTTTAATGCGTGTTTGGGTGGGAGATAAACAGCCGAAATTATAATGGGCCCGGTTGGGTCTTCCACCGACACGCTAGTTGCTTGGAGGAAATCTTGATAGTAGTTGTTTAATTGGTGGTGCTTGATGGATGTTTTGATGATTGTGGCTGTTCCAGCCGGATGGTTTGAGTGGTAGACTGTGAATTTCGGAAGTTTTAGGTAGCATTTGTCAGAGAAGTGCGATTCTGAAATTAACATGACATCAATGTTGCATATAGCAATAAAAGTTTTCAGTTCTTCTGTATGTTGTGTCAAGCCACTGGCGTTCCATATGGCTAGTTGCAGGAAATTATAAAAATTATTTTAGTTTGGTAAGGACAGTGGTGAGGAGGTTTAATATCATTCCCATTTGCTCAGCGAGACTTTTCATCGTGTTTTTTAGTTCCTGAATATCGCTGGTTTGCTGGTGGGATAGGTTTGTGTGAGATTCCTGCTCAGTTGAGGGGGCATAAGTATTTTGTTTGGTTGTTTGGGCATATGGTACTCCTGGTTGTGTGTGTAGTGTTTGATTGTTTTGCGCAGGGGAGTTTATGGTTCCGGGGGTTGGAGGTAATTCTTGGGTCGGAGAGGAGTGTATATTTTTTTTTGAAGGTCTTTGTAAATGGTGCATCCTTTGTAGTTCGCTGGGTGGTTTCCGCCACAGAGGATGCATCCAACTTCATTTGGTCTTTCATTTCAGTGGCATTGATATGTAGTGTGGCTGCCGGCACATTTGACACACCGTGGTTTGAGGTAGCAATAGTTTTTTGTGTGACCGTATCTCTGGAAGTTGGCACATTGTGCTATGTCCCTTTTGTGCTTAGGGGGTTCAAATTTGATTTTGCAGTGTTATAAGTATTCCACGTTGTATATGTCCTTATTGTTTTGAGCGGGTTTGAATTCAACAAAGAACATGGAGAGAGGAATGTTCTAGGTTGCTTTATGTTCCATATATTTGTAACTGAGTGGCGTAGTTTTCCAAGTTCGACTTGGATATCTTCTGTGTTGGTTGAGTAGTGCAGGTTTTTAAGCACTGCTTTATAGTTTCTTTCTTCTTTCGGTCTATAGGTATGGAATTCCGTCGTTTTGTCTCGTAGGTCTTTGATAATTGTACGGTAGGCTTCTGAGGTTTTAGGTTGTATTTTGATCTAGTTGTTGGAGAGTGCTTTAAGTTCATATTGGTTTGTTACTGTTTGCTCTAGTAATTGCTATGAAAACATTAACTATTAGGATTATGTAGATCGTGTATGACAACAGATGACTAACAGATAACTCTGCAAAAGGTGCCCAAAAAAAAGTGAATCAGCCACACATATCCTCTTTGATTGTGAGTACAATTTATGGAATTATCATAAAAATTGCTGTGAAAACATTAACTATTAGGATTATGTAGATCATGTATGACAACAGACGACTGACAGATAACTCTGAAAAAGGTGCCAAAAAAAAAGTGAAACAGCCACACACAGCCTATGTGACTCTGAGTACAATTTATGGAATTATCACAAAAATTGCTACGAAAAGGTTAACTATTAGGATTATGATGATCATGTATGACAACATGGCTCCCAGCCGAAAAGCTCTGATGGTATCCTCTCTCTTGCACATATCATACTGTTTGCTCTAGATCAGTGCCACAGCGAGAACAACCTGTTCACAAAAAACACCACCTTCAATCAAAACTAAATAAAGTTTATAGACTCATCAGACAAATAACAGCAAAGGTTCTTATTTTACTGACGTAGATTCACCTTGATATTCCAAAATGAATATTTTCTTCATTTAAATTTGTTTAATTTATTTACAGGTATTTATATACATTTGGTCTACATGTCATATAATTTATATACAGACACTCTTTTCATAATCAGTAATAAGTATCCTTCATTCTCTTCATACTGCTATAAGTAAGCACCATCTTTGTTTTACTTGTTTCATAATTAAAGAGGTGGGGGGCTCTGTAGTTTCAGGTTAAGTTTACTTCATCCATTGTCTGGTCCAGTGATTGAGACTAGCTCGTTCTAACGGGCCCAACTGAGTAGGTTTATCATTCCCTACCCACCTGAAGACGCAGACAGATCCAGTCTCCGAAATGTCATGCTCTTTTGTCTTTTACATACCAGACGATGAATGAAGTCCAAAGTAAGCCCAAAGAAGTACAATTTATGAAGATACCATAAAAATTTCTATCAAAATATTAACGATTAGGATTATATTGTAACG
>NW_019723390.1:19238-21834 GCF_002891405.2 Cryptotermes secundus | reverse complement strand
GCATTATTTACATGTACTTTGATAATAAGAATATGTCGCATGTTATCAATGTAAAGTTGTTGTGGTCACGTGTCTCCTATTCAGTGCGACAAATAAATTCCACGTACGTCTCGGATTCAGCGAATAAGTTATTGAACGCTCAATTTTACACCAGCGAGTACAATTATTATCACGTCCAGTATCACCAAAAAACTCTTTGGAGTTGGACTGTTGTAACCTGGTTTCAGACGCAATAGAGTGCACTTTCGCCAAGGGTTTGATTTCACATGTTCTGTGCTCATTGCCGCAGTTATTCCTAGGCAACAATCTGTTTGTATTCGATGAACGACAGAACACCTTGTAGAAGTGTTTGGTTTCATCCATTGTTACGAAACGGAACCTCTTATCCTCCATCTCTGGGGAAACGCGTTTGTTGTTTCGGCAATTCCTATGCAACGGCCCACTGTTATTGCGTTTCCATGGAAGTATACTTTCCGGTTTCATCCATTGTTACGCAACGGAATCTCTTATCCTATGCAACTGTTCTAGCGTTACTATGGAAATGACTGCTGGATTCGGAACATGTGACATGTTTTACCTGTTTTTACCTGTCACAGGTGTGACATCTATATAACAGGTACATAAAAAAACGCGCGTATTCGAATGCAACGTGTCAAAATTTGAAAGCAATCGGTGAAGAACTTTCGGAAATTTTCGTACAGGGACAAACGAACATTTACATTTTTATTTACAAGTATGTAGATTTCAGGATCTTTTGGATTGCACCACGTATATATGGGACATAACGAAGAATGGTCTACAAATGAACGATATGTTTACAGAAATACATAATCCCATATTAGACATTCTAGTAAAAACACATGCCAAACAACACCACCCCTTTCCCCATCTTTTAGCCACTTACAGTATCCACCCCCTACCTCATACCACTTGACTCTCTACCAACATATGCACATATAGAAATACCCCCCAAGCAAGTAATCTAGACCGAACTGCTACAGCATAGAGACATCAACACAGGGAGCAGCCCCTACACATAGATACCCCCCAAGCAAGTAATCTAGACCCAACAGCTCATAGAGAACATCAACACAGGGAGCAGCCCCTACACATAGATACCCCCCAAGCAAGTAATCTAGACCCAACAGCTCATAGAGAACATCAACACAGGGAGCAGCCCCTACACATAGATACCCCCCAAGCAAGTACTCTAGATGGAACCGCTACATCATAGTGACACCATCAACACAGGGAGCAGCTCATACACATATACAGATACACCCAAGCAAGTAGTCTAGACCGAACCGGTGCAGCATAGCGACAGCATCAACACAGAGTGGCCTGTACACATATACAGATACCCCCAAAGCAAGTAGTCTAGACTGAACCGCTACAGCATAGTGACGGCATCAACACAGGGAGCAGCCCATACACATATACAGATACCCCCAAGCAAGTAGTCTAGACTGAACCACTACAGAATAGTGACAGCATCAACACAGGGAGCAGCCCCTATAGATATACAGATACACCCCAAGCAAGTAGTCTAGATAGACTGAACTGCTACAGCATAGTGACAGCATCAACACAGGGAGCAGCCCCTACACGTATACAGATACCCCCCAAGCAAGTAGTCTACACCGAACTGCTACGGCATAGCAACAGCACCAACACAGGAAGCAGCTCCTACACATATACAGATATCTGCCAAGCAAGTAGTCTAGACCAAACCGCCGCAGCATAGCGACAGGCTGTACACACATAACCATAAGGAAATCAAATATACATAAGTACATATACTTAACCTCTAATGTATGGACTTTTAAATTGCCAGCATCACTGTATGGCCGGAATTTAAATCACCCTAATTAATTATCATTGCAAACTTTCAGAAAAAAATGCATATTTTCCGTTCTATGCAACACAGAAACATGAACTAAAAAGAACCTAAAAGACAATAATATTTTCTACATATACACTCAACTCTCGATTTTCCGGGGGTGAATAAACCGGTTTGCGGCTTAACCTGGACTCCCGGAGCTTTTTTGAGGCATATAGGTTGTTTAACCCCTTGAGCGTGACTTTTAGCGGAGCCATTTAAATCCCTAAGCGTGTGCGACGCACCATCTGTGGCCGCTCAAAACCGTGCTGTAAACGTGCGCGCCGCATATATTGCGTCCAAACTTTTTACTAAGAATTCTTAACGCCTACGCTCTGATGTGTGTACTTCCAGTGAATGTACATGTCAGCTAACACTGACTTCTTTCATTCCTGCTATCTGTTTGTGTGTGATATTTTTTTTACTCGCTTTGCTTGTGACAAAGCATCTGGTGTCTGCTGCTTACGAAAGAATTGTTCCAACTCACACTCCGACTTGCTTACAGAGAGATAATGTGTTAGCTAACTTTCATTGAGTGCGTGTTATCTGTGTGTGTATTTCTTTTTACTGGCTTGGCTTACTGGCGACAAAGAAGCTGTGTCTGATTTATGATGTTACGAACCTCGGGGTCGAAGTTGCCTGATGCCTGTGTCAACATTTGTAAATCTGTTATTCCTTTTCTGCTTTGCGACACCCTCTTATCGGAGCCCCATGGCA
>NW_019723390.1:15480-18545 GCF_002891405.2 Cryptotermes secundus | reverse complement strand
AAAGTGTGGTACAAGAAATTATTCAACCACTTAGTAGATACGACAGTGTTGAATGATTACATTCTGTACTGCAAGGCTGGTAACAAGAAAGATCATCTGTTATTCAGAATAAACTTAGTGAATAAGATCATAGCAAATTCCCATGGACAGAATTTAGAAAAGCGCAAAGGGAGCCCTTCAGATACCGACATGGAATGTACGAGATTGACGGGTCAGAATTTCATTAAAAAAAATCCCAAAACCGAAATTTATAAAGTTGGAAGAAGAAGGTTTGTGGTGTGTACACAAAACGGAAAGAGAAAAGAAACCAGATACAGGTGTAAAAACTGCCCAGGGACACCGTCTCTCTGCCTATCTTTTGAGCAATACCACACCAAGGTCAACCACTACACACTGGATATGGAGAGCTGGGAGAAAGAAATAGCTTGACAAAATATATATAGACATTTATAATAATGAACTGTAAACAATTGTAAATATAATATAATTTTTTGGAATTTTTCAAATAGCAATTTCGTTATTTAAAAATATTTAGGTAAATGTCTGCACAAAACCTTCAGTGCTTGCAAAAATAAAGTACCGGGAGGGATTTAAATACCCCCGCATAAATGCACGCTATATGTATGTAACTGAGCGGACGCAAATGGTGCGTCGCACACGCTTGAGGGGTTAATATTCATTCACTTTTGTTTCACATTGTGAGTTGTAACACTATTTTCGCACTAGTGTGAACCGAGCTCTGCATTTTTTGGTTCTGTTATGCAAACACAATGTTCTAGGGCATTGGTGAAAGAATGCAAGGATTTGTGGAAAGTTTCAAGGACAGATACACCACCCCATTTAGTCTCTTTGTGGCGATCTTCAAGTGCGTTAGCACAATGTCAGGGTGTAAAAGGAAGCGTGTTGTGTGAAGTATTCAACAGAAACTCGTGTGAGCCAGGCTTCGAAATATTAAGCAGTGGCGAAATCGCAGCCAGAAGAGTGGGAAGAAAGTGAGAATGAGGAATAGGTGGACAGTGCTGCTAATAAGAAGATATCAAATGGTGCTGCTCTTAATCATTTGAAATACTTACTAGACTGTATTGAGAGTGAAGAGACCAGTTTATTAAGTGACAAGGTAATATTACGTAGGCTTCGTATGGATAGCCGTAGAAAGGAAAATGCCGCGAAAAAGCAAATGACAGTATTAAATTTTAAGTGTTAAGTGTAAATATTCGTAAAAAGTGTTGGATGTTGTTGAACAGTGTGATTGAAAAAAAAACAATTCATACTTCAATGTAATGTAAAAAAGGTATTAAATAGGCCATGAGATGACATAAAAATGAGGTTGAATAAATTTAAATACAGGTAGGCCTATAGTATAATGAAGGTACAGTATTACAGTACTACTTTTAATAAAATTTGTCTTAACCGGGTTTTCAATTAATCGTGATTTCCATCTCCACCATTATCCCGGATAATCGAGAGTTGAGTGTACACAAAAGAGCAAGTTTTACAAATGAAAATTAACTGTGATTATTTTGTCATGAAATGCAAAATATAATCTTTATTATATATGTTATGAAATTCCAAAGGACTTACCCATTGATTTTTCTTCAACCTTGAATCATGGTGATATTGTAAATATAATCACACTATATACAATAATATTTTGTTCAGACTGTATGCAAGTTTGAACTGCGTCACTTCACAGTTTACGATAACTCACACTCTGACGCACGCATGTCTCTTCTCGACGCAGTCCACCACAGATAGCGCAAGTCACACTTTTTACAGAATGCTTCTGCACTTCTTATCGTGAGAACAAATACGATGTCTTTGTTTTCCTTTGGTTGGCCAGTGTTGTGAATGTTTCACCTCCAGTTGACGCAGTTGGGCCCCAGATGAACTTGGCCTCCCCCGAGAATCGCCACTGACCGTGATATTTGCCTCATGCGACTGAAGAACAAAATCCCGCACCAATATTTCTCAGAACTTTTTGTGTGTCATTTTTCCACTACATGACTTGTGTAACAGATATGCATTTGGAATAGTCATATCTAGAAGGTGGAATAACAATTTCTTTGTCCTCTTCCATGTCCTCCTAGGAATGCCATAACTGTTTATCATCCTATCAGATTTATCAGCAAAGCCTATGTGTGCATTGTAGTCTTCAATTACATGGGGGTTGACAGCATGGCCAGATTCATCTCGGAAGTTGCCTTCCAATGGAGGGGGCTGCAAATTCATCTGAACATACACATCATGCTTGTCTTTCCAATGAACAACACTTAGATGCCCCTTGACTCATGTAACAACATCCTCTTTTTTTTTTCTTTTTTTCCATTGACTTGGGCCAAATTTCTTGTGGCATTCCACGGCTATAATTGCGAACGGTGCCACATGAATTTATTTTCCTGTCTAAAAATAATTGTCCATGCAAATTTTGTGTCCCAAGCCTTCCCTTTGAATTAGCTGGAGAACAATGCCATGTGTTTGTGTAATTTCTTCTGTCGCAAGTTGCCTTTGTTTGCCCAAATAAACTGTCATGTCATAAGTATACCCAAAAAATCACAAAGCTTGTAAATTTTTATACCAAATCTTTTCCGTTTCTTTGGAATATACTGATGCAAAATCACTATTCCTTTGAAGAGCACTATGGCTTCATCAACAGCAAGACATTCTGACGGATTGTAAAGTTAACAAAATTTGTTGTTGAGATTGTCAAAAATTTTTCTAATTTTCCAGAGCCTATCATATTCTGGGTCATCTCCATTTGGAGGAACTTCATTATTTTCAAAATGTTGGAATCTCAAAATATGGAAGAAACGGTCTCGTACCATGGTGTTACAGTAGAGTGGAGTGTACTGTTGCTCATCTCTTGACCAATAATCTTTGAGGGTGTCCCGCTGATCGTTGACCATTTGAATAATTATTGCCAAAAAGTTATCATCATCATCATCAGTAATCTCTCAGACGGCAGGTCCACAGTCTCTTCCAAAACAGTTCCTCCACTTAATGCGATCTAGACCTTTCTCCTTCAAATGGCAGTATCCTCTTCTGTCCCCAAGGTCATCCAGCATCTT
>NW_019723390.1:11193-13126 GCF_002891405.2 Cryptotermes secundus | reverse complement strand
CCATAAATTTGTGGAAATATCTGTTGGTTTCTTGTAACAAGATTTGGAATATTTGTTGGAAAAACAATAAAAATGGAAAAAGGAGAGGACTGTGCATTTATATTGGGAGCAGCTGATCTGTTGATTCCACTCTGAGGACCAGTGAAGTCTAGTACCTTTGGCGAATTCCTGGGTCTTCTATCACGAAACCTAATTTCCGTTTCCTCTGCCTCGTCTGATGATGATGATGACGACGGCAACAACATATTTGCTCGAGGTTGAATGAACTCATTGGTATCTTCTAACTCTTCATCAGATTCCTCTTCCATCAATATTTCCTCCAGTTCTTCTGCATCAAGAAGTTTGGAATATCGGGCACGTTTTTGAGGTTCCATCTTGGGGGAGGGGGGGTTTCCAGCAAAATCGAATAAATTATGTTGATTGACAAAGACTCGCATAATAGTGATGCAAAGTAACTGTAATAGTATGGTACAATAGGCCAGAAGTGGCAGCAGTACAAGGGACTTAGTCCCACCCCACTAGCAATAAAAAATAATAATTGTAATTGTAGTCGAAAAGGTGACAGTCCGACACTGATACGGAAAGTCACTGTGATGAAGATGTCTTTTACTCACAAAGTAACACTGGCTCAGTGGGTTTATACCTCTTCCAAGACACAAAATAATATAAAAAGAAATATATGACAGTCCGATACTAACTTTTTAAGTGAAAAAGAAATATTACACAATCCAACACTGACTTCCTAACTGATAATTCGCCACTTAAACTAGTCCTTGAATACCTCACAATTCCTTGAAAGCTCTTGAAGCACTGATCTGCGAGCACCAACGAATAATTCCTCTTCAGTTCTGAGAACAAAGCTGGGCTATATTTACCTGACCAGGTCATAAACAGTCATATAAATATAAATAATTTCGAAACCAGGACCGAGATAAATGATTTCTTTGTTCAGAGCTAAGGAATGAACCACTGACATGACCTCATGTAAGTTTGTTTTGGTTTTCAAACCCAAGGTCAAACTGTCAGCACTCCCAAAGAGTGCACATGTCCTACTTCACATATATCTGCCATTCGGCCAACTCCGGTTGCTGCTTGCGTCATATTTATGTGTCATTCAGACAATAAAGATTAATAACCTAATAATGTGTTTAATAACAACACACTCACAAGCTTCTCCGTATAATAATTAAAAAGTTGTTACAGATCACTCTGAATAAACACCCTGTTGGGTGAGATACAGAGTAACGAGCATAAGTTCCACAAGAGGATATAGTAAGGTCAAGACCACACGACCTAACTCATGTGAGAAGATGCTGCTGATACGCAGGCGCCCCAAACTAGTCGCTTCTACCACCAGAAAATCATGTCAACACGTAACGGTCACAAAGTTTTAAAGAGCTATCACAAAATATTTAATTTCCATTTTAGTACAATTTTAATTTTTATATTTTAATCATTAGTCTATAATTTTTAAATTCTATTGTCTGAGTATTTTAAAATTTTAACTGAAAGACTCAATTTATGCATTTAAAACATTCAAGTGCACAATAAGGATCCTTATTGAAGAATTGGTTGCAAATTGTTAAATGCAATTAAGCAGCTGAGTCTGGTATCATTGTACGCCTGATGATAACCCATTATAAGGGTAGAAACATATAGCATCAATAAAACCAAATGTTGATACGATGGTGTCTACTTTGCTTTAAATATAGAATATTGTTGTATAGAGTGCAAAGTTCTGTATAGATTTTATGTACATCCAGAAGTAGTGGCCTTATTCTGGCAAAAGCCAAACATTTACACTGTCAAGGAATCTTGTGTGGCAACCTAGGATTTGCTCGTGATATCAGGGTGGACATGTCTATTGAACTGATGCTATGTTGTTGCCTCTTTTTGAGGCCTTTTATACACACACACACACACACACACACAC
>NW_019723390.1:1218-10502 GCF_002891405.2 Cryptotermes secundus | reverse complement strand
GTATGGAGCCTTCCTAAGGAATGAGTTACCATGTTTATTGGAAGACGTCCCGTTAACGATAAGGAGGCAAATGTACTTCCAACATGATGGGGCTCCTCCACATTACACTCAGCACGTGAGACACTACTTAGATGAATCCTTCCCTAACCGCTGGTTAGGTCGTGGTGGTCCCGTTGCATGGCCGAGGTCGCCAGATCTTACGCCTCTAGATTATTACCTCTGGGGCCACATGAAGACCTTAGTCCATGAAACTAAGGTAGATTCACGAGAAGCACTGCGGAATCGTATTTTTGCAGTGGCAGAGCACATACGTCACTATCCAGGCAACTTTGACACTTTGAACAATTACTATAAAGCAGGTACTGTATTTTAGTACTCATGTAGTCGGCTTATACCAGAATGCGCAGTCAGCCATGTTACGTCAGCACTTGCCATTCATTTGTCATGTATAGTGCTTGGAAACCTAAGGACAATTATGACATGGCGAGTGAGTATTTTGTACTTCAATTTTATGGCTTCTTATCACTCACAAGTTAGTTTGATGTTACGTACATTATTAACATTACAGAAACCGCATATTCCTGCCAGTTTTAATATGTATTTTATAATCAACAAGTGTGTAACACCGGTCAAAGTTTCACACTTCTCTGGCCATTATCTCCATAACCGTTCAACTTTGGACATAGGTGTTTTGCGTTATATCGGCATACTTTAACACAAGGAACACCCTCCCGAAGTCTGGCACATTCCTCCTGGGACACTCTGTATATACAGGACTTTAGGGCATAACTGCAGGAAGTGATTTCCTAGGTCTTTCTGATCAAAAGAGATCATATAAACATGGACCGAATTTGAACGGTTATGGGGTTATGTCCATTTTTTCATTCCCATACACACCCTCGTGTGAACCGCGTCTTATCATCTGGCGGGTTGCTATTTTTAGCCACCTACAGAGTGTTCACGTTATTTCGCCGCTTGAGAGGTACCTAAGGCATTGTGGGTTGGTATGTCCAGCGCGGTTCACAACCGAGCGGCAGCCTGTGTTACAGCCGGCGGTGACATTTTCCAAAATCAGCTTTAAGCACCAATAAATTCAAATCAAAGGTAATTTCACGAAGTTAATTTTACATTCATACTTTAAATTTATCATGTATTATGCTGGTTTATTATTTTGTTCCGTTTGTTGTCAGTAATCGTTACCTTCTGTTCTGAGTTTAAAACAGTCATTCCTCCGTAACTATCCAAAATTGGACACATGTTTATCTGAACTTTTTTGATCACAAAGGCATAGGAAATCACCTCCTGCAGTTATGCCCTAAAGTCGTGAAACACCCTGTATATTATATATTGTCACGTGTAGGAGGGTTTTGCTGGGCCATATACAGCCTTTCTTAACCTTTAAGAGCCGAGCGACACCATATGGCGTCATGAAAATAAAGTCAAGGGGACGAATGACGCCATAAGTCGTCGCGCAGTCCACGTGTGCGGCCGGCTTTTTAAAATCTAATTTTAAGTTATAAATTCTTTTTCTACTTACATGATTTTTGGTCACCAGCTTTATAAGTTGTCTCTCTTCCCACCTTCGTCGTCTAACGGAAGTTGGCTTCGTGTGGAAATCTTGGAAACATCCAGAAATCCAGGGTCCGACGTCGCACTTCACGCACTTTGTCTAGACGGTTCTTCATTTCCCACGCGAAAAGCACAAATGACACCTCAATTGTGAAGTAGAGGAAGTCGGCCAGTGATGTGGTTTGGCCTCCTATAATCCAGATATCTCCGATAAAACGGCAGGGGTTCGACCCCTGGGCCATTGATGGCGAGGTGGACCCCTTCCAACATGTTCCACACAAGAGCGAGACGAAATTCTCTGTGTGACAACAGGATGCAACTGTTCAGATCCAGGAGATGGAAAAATACGAGTTTATTTGTCCATTTCCAGGTTCGACGACAGATGCTATAACTGTTTGCCACAGTTTGCCCACAGCTCCACCTGAATAATTATTCACACTCCTCTTGCCATGCTGGTGTGGTGGTCCCCAGGTTGCCGACCAAGATGATGGGTCTTCGTCGAAATCGATTTCTGAATCACTTTCCTCAACGCCACTCTCAGAATTGTCGGTAAAACAATCTGATTCGGAGTCATTTATGAGTTGAAAAATGTCTGAATGTTCCAAACGAAACGACGCCATGGTGAGCTGACAATATCACTGTTCTCGCTGCGAAACTTTGAAGCTCTATGACACTGCTTGGCTGTGCTTGGCCTTGAGAGTTGTGATAAACTAACCGAGCCTGGTCAGTACAGAGAAATTGTTGTGTATAAACAATCAAGGTTCTTATAAACGGAGATATACAGGCCCACATCTCTGCATACCAAAGAAGGTACGTGTATATGCTTCCAGACATGCAAGACTAAACATAATCATCTTCATAACAATCCGCTGTGTTGCCACATCTGCATAGAGCGTTCTTGTTTCCAAGAACTATATGAATTCTTGTAGGCTGACGACAAATTTGGGAATTTTATACTTGGAATCAGTCTAAAAATTTTTACACATTTTATAAAGTCTCTAAATTACAATATCTGATTCTATATTCTTTCTAGAAAAAAACAGCGTTTATTTGGTTAGTTTATCACAAAAATTGCAGAAATCACAGCAATTTTAGGAAATGATTACAGTTTTTATTGCTTTAATATTGCGGGTATTTAAATCAAATCCGTCCCGCTGCCATTACCGGAATTTAAAGGGCCATCACTTAAAGGTTAATATCATTTTTAGCTCAGCCTTTATTGTTATTTCATTTTAGGAGCATATCCACTATCAATTAGATGCCTCTCCAGCCTTACAAATGCATAATTTTATTTAATATTGTAGTTTGTTAAACAGTGTCAATGCAGCTTAACTTCTCCTGAATCAGAAACCTCCATACATGCTGATGGACTCAGGCACACCCCACACAAGAGGTGTGCTCTATCTCTCTATCCGTCCCTCCCCTCTCTGTTCCACTCTCACGCCTACCAATTTAACATTCACTGTATTGGGGCTTCAAACTTATTTCTCTTCCTATTAGGATTTTTCATGTTATTTACTCTCATTTTCCAGGGTAATTTGAATGAACTTCAACCTGTACATGGTGAGGAGCGACGATATTCCTCTGATGAATGTGGTGAATCACTCAGTCAAGAGCAAATTCTGATAGCACATCGACACATACATAGTGGGGAGCAGTCATTTTGCTGTGGTGTATGTAATAAGACATTCAGTCAGCAGGGTCATCTGAAGAGACATCAGCGCATACATAGTGTGGAGAAGCGATTTTGTTGTGATATATGTAATAAGTCGTTTATTTTTAAGAGTACTCTGAAGAGACATCAGCGCATACATAGTGGGGAGAAGCCATTTTGTTGTGATGTATGTAATAAGTCATTCAGTGATCAAAGTATTCTGAAGAGACATCAGCGAATACACAGTGGCCAGAAGCCATTTTGTTGTAATATATGTAATAAGTCATTCGGTGATAAGGGTACTCTGAAGAGACATCAGCGCATACATAGTGGGGAGAAGCCATTTTGTTGTGATGTATGTAATAAGTCATTCAGTGATCAAAGTATTCTGAAGAGACATCAGCGAATACACAGTGGCCAGAAGCCATTTTGTTGTAATATATGTAATAAGTCATTCGGTGATAAGGGTACTCTGAAGAGACATCAGCGCATACATAGTGGGAAAAAGCCATTTTGTTGTAATGTATGTAATAAGTCATTCCGTGATCGGAGTACTCTGAAGAGACATCAGCGCATACATAGTGGGGAGAAGCCGTTTTGTTGTGATGTATGTAATAAGTCATTCAATTTGAAGAGTAATCTGAAGACGCATATGTTCATACATAGTGGGGAAAAGCCATTTTGTTGTAATGTATGTAATAAGTCATTTAGTGAACAGAGTCTTCTGAAGAGACATCAGTGCATACATCCTGGGGAAAAGCCATTTTGTTGTGTTGTATGTAATAAGTCATTCGGTGATCAGACTACTCTGAAGAGACATCAGCGCATACATAGTGGGGAGAAGCCGTTTTGTTGTGATGTATGTAATAAGTCATTCAATTTGAAGAGTAATCTGAAGACGCATATGTTCATACATAGTGGGGAAAAGCCATTTTGTTGTAATGTATGTAATAAGTCATTTAGTGAACAGAGTCTTCTGAAGAGACATCAGTGCATACATCCTGGGGAAAAGCCATTTTGTTGTGTTGTATGTAATAAGTCATTCGGTTATCAGACTACTCTGAAGAGACATCAGCGCATACATAGTGGGGAGAAGCCGTTTTGTTGTGATGTATGTAATAAGTCATTCAATTTGAAGAGTAATCTGAAGACGCATATGTTCATACATAGTGGGGAAAAGCCATTTTGTTGTAATGTATGTAATAAGTCATTTAGTGAACAGAGTCTTCTGAAGAGACATCAGTGCATACATCCTGGGGAAAAGCCATTTTGTTGTGTTGTATGTAATAAGTCATTCGGTGATCAGACTACTCTGAAGAGACATCAGCGCATACATAGTGGGGAGAAGCCGTTTTGTTGTGATGTATGTAATAAGTCATTCAGTCAGAAGAGCCATCTGAAGAAACATCTGCGCATGCATGTTGATATGTGCAGTAAATCATAGAGCAGTAAAGATGGGTTTAGACTAAAGGAACAGTATGTGACTTGTAGCATGCCACAGTTTTCCATGTTGTAAGTAAGACAGTTTTGCTATGTGGCATGCTTCAGTTTTGTAGAATGCTACAATATATTGGAGTTCATTACTGTTGCTAACCTTTCCAACTTATAGGATATGAACTTAGTCCCATGGTACAAAACATCTGTGCAAATGAGTTCCATTTGATTCTGACTGCTGAATGTGCACAATGCCCTGTCTTGTTTAGTGGAAACAGACATGACATGACATTCTCCTACAGTTATGATGTTAATTCAGCACTGGATGCTAACAAATAGTAGATTGTAGTCGCTAAAAAGGATCGACAGCTGATACATATAATTCAACAGCATTATATGCTTTTTGCTGTAAGTTATCTTTGCTCTTCTGCCATTACATGTGGGTGAATTCATTGATCAGTTAGTATTGTTATATCACTTGGATTGAGTATATTGAGATAGATATTATGGATTGGTCAGATGAATACAAACTACTCTGTATTGGACAGAGACGAGATATATTTTTGCGGGATACTTGGTATATTGTTGATAAATATAATATTGCATTACAGCAATATGGCCTCGGTTGAAGATGTGCTTAGTAACTGCTCTCGCTATATTGATCAGAAATTTTGGGAGAATGAAGTTAACGATTAGGGGATGGGCCATTTAAATTCTGGTAGTGGCAGCAGCACGGAGTTAATTTAAATGCCCGCCATTGTAGAGTAATAAAAATTGTAATTATGTTACTCAAAATGCTGTGATTTCTACAATTTTTGTGATGAACAAAATAAACGCTACTTTTATCTAGAAAGTATATAGAATCAGATACTGTAATTTACAGATTTTAGAATCTGTAAAAACTGTTACATTGATTGCAAAAAAAAATTTCCCCCAATTTTGAGCATCTGTCCACAAAAATGCATGGTGCTGACGCACTGTCTGTGTTTTTTATCTGGCAATAGGAGAAGATGTTTACGTACTGCACATTCTACCGTCACGTACGCTTCCTGTATACCCGAGTGTGGGCGAGTTCTTATCCTACATTGCCTTACGAAACTCTGTTTATTCACGTATGTCAGACTATCCACACAGGCAGATCTTGGAATATCACCTCATTCCACTTGCTTCCGTGTCCCTTCAGAATAAACTGTAACACATTCTGAATGGTGTGATTTACGAGCAGCCTCTCAATTTCGACTTCTTCAATGCGAAAAGGGGCCATGATGCATAGTTGAAATTGCGATGTTTTATAAGCGTTATGAATAGAGGACACCACTCACCATCACTGGCTTACTTCCTGC
Source organism: Cryptotermes secundus (assembly GCF_002891405.2). Taxonomy (NCBI): domain Eukaryota; kingdom Metazoa; phylum Arthropoda; class Insecta; order Blattodea; family Kalotermitidae; genus Cryptotermes; species Cryptotermes secundus. The sequence goes on along the minus strand of NW_019723390.1, from coordinate 4,502 downwards.
TAATACGAGACTTAACATTGCGTGTGCGCACTTCACGTGGAAAGCAGTGAATTACGGACAAAGTGAATGAATTGTGACGTCGGGCTCTGCATTCAGTAACATGCAACATTCAGTTAGATGATGCAGGAGGGAAGACAGTCTACTTATAAAGCTGGTGTCCAAAAATAATGTAAGTAGAACAAGAATTGGACCTCATCCTTCTCTCTCTCTTCACCCAGATGCGGGTCGCTAGTCTCCTCTTTCTCCTGTCCTACTCAATCACTGTATATATACAGATCCCTGCCCCTAGGCACACCCTCTGCAGTCTCTACATTACACCTGTCTACCTCTGCATCACTCCGTTGGATCACTCTTACGCCCTGTACACTTGTTGTAACGTTCCTAACTCAAGTCCCATTGGAGGAGTTACACTTTAATAATATCACAATTATTAGGCATGGCAATAAGAGTAGTTCCACTTACTTGGATTGAATCTGCAGATGGATGGCGTTACCAGGTGTCTAGTCGGTGCCCATTCTGACATGGCCTTCGGCCGCAAATGGGCCAAATTTACTGTTTGAATCATCCCCATAATAATTTGCTCTCCGGGTTATATACCTTTATTCATGCTAACTCATTACATTCCCGGGGGGTGCAGTTCCGCCTCCAATGACGTCTCATCCCAAGTGGTTGGCTGGGATCCTAAGGAGACACACCCCCTTCTACTGCTAGACCATTTGGCTAACACTTTTACCTGCAAACGTTCCCCCATCTTGCTCGAGTGTAACTTCTGCAAAGTTAGCATTTCAAGGTACCTTCAATGTCATTCTGCTGACTGGACATTCCCGCGTGGCAAGCCAATGTCCGTCTAAGTCCATACACAGAAATTCCTTAAAGTTCCTTAACCGTTCTTACATCCTCTTTCGTACATCTTACAAGTATTTCCAAAGACTAAATCTACTCCAACCAACATTTTCCCCTAAAATACAAAAAGTTAATAAATAACTAAATAAATAAATAAAAGTTAATACTCTGTTAACATATTACCGGGAGTTGGCCTTCACTGCACAACAGAGATCATACTTACAAAATAGATATCAGAGAGTATCAATGAAAGATATCAAACTTCAAAATGGGAACCAGTTAAATATAGATTCCACAAGCCTCTATATTGGGGCCTTTATTGTTCCTTATTTACATAAACGATTTCACATTATCCGTTAAGAAAATAGGTATTCCAATATTATTTGCTAATGATACAAGTATTATCATATCAAACATGAATCCTGAAGAATTTAAAAATAATATCAAATTAGTTCTGAACAAAACAATTATGTTGTTTAATAGTAACTTTCTAACATTAAATTGTGATAAATCACACCTTATACAATTCTTTCAAAAAAAGCACAGGGAAATAGAATTGCAAATAATATCTAATTGTACTAAATTCTTGGGAATAAATGTTGATAGTACCTTATCTTGGAAGAACCATATTACGGATTTATCATTAAGGTTAAATAAGGCTTGTTATGCAATAAGGGCAATAAAGCCGTTTATGTCGCTAGAATCAATGAGGATGATCTATTAATCCTATGTACATTCTTTATTGCCGTATGGTATTATCTTTTGGGGTAATGCCCCTCATAATGAGTGTAGCTTCAAAATTGAAAAGAGAATAATAAAGAGTTATATCTGGTTCTGGTAGACTGGATTCATTCTGCGTATTGTTTGAAAAATTACAAATATTGCCACTTCAGCCTCAGTACATTTTCTGGTTGCTTCTTTTTGTCGTTAAGAACAGAAATTATTTTATAGTTAATACTGATATGCATGATATCGACACATGTTATAATTACAATTTATAACACAAACCTCCAATTTAGATGAAAAAGCGTTTTTTTTGTTTGTTTGTTTTTTTTTTTTTCATTATAAAACCAGCTGTACCGGAAGAACCGAGCGGATTACAATTTTCTGAATATTTTTTAAGTATGAGGATATGTAGAAATAAGAGTACAAAATATGTATTTTTTAATGGTCGAGCGACCTATCTGGATGACTTCACATGGAATGACCTTTAGGAGCATACACTTGTCCTACAGCAACAGGGTGTCATGTGTTATATTAATATAGTGCTAATGTAGAGAAGAGAAACGCATTATTGTGACATGATGCCTGAAAGACGAAATAGCAAAGCCAGAGAAATGGCCGTCACTAGGTTACAGCACAGTAAACACCACTTCACCATAGCAACAGTCACGCACATATAATGGAAATCCAACTCTGAAAGGTTTTTTCTTTGTGGTTCGAGCTGACAGTGATGTCACCCAACTGTAGAGTCACTGCAAGAACAGGTGTTTCCGTGCATTCTGCCCCAAGGCTATATGAGAAGAGCCAGTTGTGGGCTTTGCTACCTCCCAACCCATGCCCAAAACCGTCATATAGCTGTCGTCACTGCAATTTGACAGTGACACAAAGAAAAACCTCAACTCCTGATTTTTCCTAGCAACTATTTCTGCTCTGTAGATGAGTGAGGGTAGGAAAGATTGGATGGTAGGAAATTTCAAATGGCTATTTCCACTTTCTCCTGGACTGATGTGTGGTCAGTAACTTGGCCCAAGTTTACTTACAGTATGTGTAATATAGGCCTATTACAGAAAAAGTATATCGCATTATTACAGCTGCCTAATAGAATTTCGCGTAGTCTGCCCGATGTTAAATCTAATCAATTGCTTTTTCTACTCATAAATTAGTCATCCAAATTAATCAAGCAGAAATTCCTTTCAAATTACAGTAAAACCTGTCTTAAACGAAATCTCTAGGGACCAAGAAAAATTTCCGCTGAAGCCAGGTTTCCGTTTAATCAAGGTATACTATAATAGCTAAACCAGGACATAAACGTATTTGAGACAAAACAAAACAACATGCTCATGAATTTATTCACACTATAATCACTGAACACATGCAAACATTACACTGAACAGGAAAAAAATTGCAATACTCACTTTTTATAATTTTACCAGAACTCCGGCAGAGTTTTTTGCACACAGTTTACTCTCTTGGCTGCCTGACTTTCCACAAACACTTTAGCTTGAGAAATTAGAGTAAGCATATTTGAATCATTCCGTTGCACAGCAAACTCCTGCAGTACCTTTCAACTGTTGGCAGCATCCTGATAAGTCTTTCACTTTCACTTTTTTATTTGTTCCTAAAATCGTTATTGACAAACATGCCACAGGATGTAGAACATGTCAAAGATAATTATAAAAGAAAAAACAGTTCCTATACAGAGCTTTGTCAACAATAAA
>NW_019723390.1:0-572 GCF_002891405.2 Cryptotermes secundus | reverse complement strand
TTCACAATTATACTAGTATCATCCGCATAAAGAACCATTTCAGCCTTATTATTACCTATCTTTGGTAAGTCATTCACATAAAGCAAGAAAAGCAATGGTCCAAGTATTGAACCCTGGGGGACACCGTGCTTTATTTCTCCCCAATTTGAACTTGCCTCAGGGGAATTATTATCTAGGACCACTTTTTGGTGTCTACCTTCCAAGTAAGATTTCATTAGTTTGAGGAATATTCCTCTTATTCCATAGAATTCTAACTTTGTTAATAGGATATCATGGTTAACGCAATCAAATGCCTTCTGCAGATCACAAAAAATGCCCCCAACCACTTTTTTTTCATTCATTGCCTTCATAATTTCATTTATCAATTTGTAAGATGCATTGTCTGTTGATGTGGTTGGTCTAAACCCAAATTGCTCGTTTACTAAAATAGTATTACCTTCAATATGTTGCAGGAATCTTTGATAGATAATTTTTTCAAACACCTTCGAAAATGTGGTCAATAGAGAAATTGGCCTATAATTAGCTACATTTCTCTTGTCACCCTTTTTGAATAGTGGTTTCATAATGGAGTA
>NW_019723389.1:125413-126413 GCF_002891405.2 Cryptotermes secundus | reverse complement strand
GATTTTACACTGTTTATGTCTGATTTTACACTGTTTATATTTTCGTTTGTAGCACTCAAGCTTTGCTGAATTGCAGCCATAAACCCTACAAGCATCTGCTCAACACTATTAGTTTCTTTAGCCGAAAGTTCTTGAGGGGTTGTCTGAATGACGTGTTGCTGTGAAGGTTCGCAACTTTCACTTTCGTCTCCTAAACTGCCTAATCCTACAGAATGGTCACTCGGTGTACAGCTGACTTCCTCCCCTGCCGGTGAATCCTGACTCCCCTGACAAGTTTCTGCCGTACGACTTCGGAGTGATCGGCTCGCCATTGTTGCACTGCGTACTAACCTTTGATATGTAGTTCCTTTACCTCCTTTGCGGTGCCTGGTGATGAAATTCTCGAGTCACGCTCCTTCCGTCTTGACCCCTGGAGGTTCACGCTCCGTCCGACTTTACCCTTTTCCGAGATTGCTGCTGGATGTTGCTGACTGCTTTCCTATGGTTCCTTTCTCTGTTGCGACGTCGTGCCCCGATACGTTGGTCGCCACCTCTTCTTACCGCCCTTTTCTCGTTGCTCCTTGCTGCTCACACTTTGGGCGCCACTTCTCTCTTACCGCCCTTTTCTCCACCTCCTACCTTTTTCTTCTTCTTTCTCACACGCTGGGTCGCTTCTAGTAGGTTCTTCTTTCTTGCTGCTAAATATCTCAGGGTTAATTTAAAAGGAAGGGGTTTTGTTGTTTTGGTAGAGCTGAGTACTTCTTATCTCAGAGCCTTGAACGGGCCACAACTCCGAAAGGAATAAATTAACACCACAAGTCACAAGCACATCTCAATTTTGGACGAATTATATTGAACACTTGTTAATCACTTTTAATACAGCTTCAATGTCAGTAACCTTTACGTTTAACTGTTTCTGAATTTACATCTGTTTCTATCACCTCCCGGTTTCCGAATTTACGTCTGATTCTAACAACCCTCGTTTGCAGAATTTACGTCTGTTTCTTACGAGTCCTGGCTT
>NW_019723389.1:99396-124911 GCF_002891405.2 Cryptotermes secundus | reverse complement strand
ATACGCCACGTCACAACTAGCAACAGTGAACGGAATAAAAGCCGGCTGAGCAGCAAGCGAGAGTCAGTGAGTTATCAACGAGTTCTCAGTTCGCAAGTTACGAGCTACAGACGCGTGTGCGATAACCAGTGATAACCAGTAATATCTGGAGTGTGTAATTCAGGGAGACTTGTATAGCTCCCGCGTTGTTAATACGTGAAGACTCTTGAAGATAGTGTTAAGAGACTTTGTTGTAGGGTTTGTAAAGTGTGGAAACCCGTAACATCGTTATAATTAATTGTAGCCGATATTTGTAGATTGCTCAATAAACCAATTAACGATCTCTACGGCGTATTCAGTAACGAAACACGTTACAATATTCTAAGCTATAGAGTTTGTCTGTTTTGTACATTTTACCACGTCATTTTATGCATCAGGTGCAGTACAGCGCGACTCTGCTCCACGGTAATAAATCAAACCCAATTAAAACAGGGCAGCGCAACACACAGAGATAAACCTCTCCCACATTATACCATCCAGCCTATAAGCAAAAGCGGAGAAGGGGGATTACGGGGAGAATTGTTCAAACCCCGCCACATTGCCCCATTTCATAGCACCAAAATCAATAATTAGTCAGTCCCGTTAAAACTGCAGGACTTTAAAAGTACAAAATGAACAAACACAACAAGATTACGTCATGAATGATACATGCAGAGACTAACAGCTACACAGCATAGCTCGCGCCTTCCCTTCTGGAAACGAGAGGTAACGCACCAGATATTTCACATCCATTGTCAGACCCGGCTCCGACATTGGAGCAGCTCATTTTTCAATTCAATGTGGGCCCCAGTTGAACAAACTGAACTAAGTTAAAATAGAAGAAAATGAATTTAGATTCGATCTGATAATTTAGGAGTGAAATGAAGATTTGGTCGACGTCTTCGTCATTCATGATTTACCACTATCCTGTCTGTCGACGATGTGCATCATAGGCAGTTCGCGATTTGCGTTTAAATAAGGCACTACACAGGGTACCAATCTGCAAAACGGTGATTGAATAACAGCAAATGATTTTGTCTTCGCTAACCCAAAAACAATAACGACGTATGTCGTAATACTTCCAGCATTAATAACTGTAATTCTGAATATAAAGTGGGGAAGTGGTCCTGGCCTAGTGTAAGGCATTCTTCTCGAACTTCCTGCGTTGCGGCACAGGGGATGTGCTCACTGTCCTCCTGAAAAATCTTTATGGGAAAATTTGGGAACTGAAAACTCTACAGCGTTCGATTTGCTTTGTGAATACCGTAATTTGTAATTAATTGACGTTGTAATGAAGAGGGCACTGAAATATGTTAAAAATTAAATTATTCCAACGTAAGCATGTTGCATAGCAGCAATGAACAGAGACTGGTTTACATTTGTTATAATATAAGGCATTATTACGTATTTTATCTTCCAAGAAGAAATAATTCTACCCACCCACCCACTCATCCAACCATCTGTGTCTCTTCAGCCCTTTGTTGGACCTTGGCCGCTTTTTAAGTTTCTTGATCTTTTACACACGATATGATTCCTTGGACAGGGGATCAGCCCGTCGCAAGTTCCCTACCTGCACATAGGACAGCACAAACAAAGAATAAATGCTCAAAGACATCCATGCCTTGAGTGGGATTCTAACCCACGATCCCAGTGTTCGAGCGGGCGAAGAGAGTTCATGCCTTAGGCCCTGCCGCCCCTCCGATCGGCGAGTAATAACTCATTACTACGTAAATGCGCTGGTATACACGTAGGGGCAATTCATATATTTATAGCCTGTCTTAACACCAAATTTAATATCTTCAATTTTCATTACTCAAAAGAACGTAAGGTACGTATAAATGCGTTTCTGACATTCGTCGTTATTTTAATCAATTAACCAGAAAAGCCAGTGAGATGGGAACGCCAAAACGAATGAGCCGTGTCCCTTGACCCTGTGGGTCAAGAACCCAGTTCTCCTACCCACTTAGACCCGTGAACTCCTGTTCGATATGGGTAAGGGACAGGCTCATAAGAACGACTTGCTTGTACGTGATGTACTATGCCTCCCCAAGGTCGAGTAGGGGATCTCGGGAGAGGAAAACCATTGTCGGCACTATGGGCCAAGCTGGACGGATCTGCTAGTCCGAACTAGTAGGGAACACACAACCCAAGTATACACAAATACAACTGGCGTTTCCAAACATATAAATAAATGTATATATTGATAACATAAGTATACAGGTGTGCTCTGCCTGATGGGCAGGGACTGGTCAAAACATAATAGACAGTTGATGCAGAACTACTCTGTGCCTAGCCGCACAGACCCAAGTATTGGCACGCCTCATGGCATCTTTCGACTTCTCTAGGAAAAACTGTACTCCGGCAAGCCTTAAGGACACACAAGCCTGTACTTCGGCAAGCCTTAAGGGCACAAGAAAATATACACAGGTTACTTGAACGCCTGAGGGGCGATCGGCTGTTTAAACCAACTCAACTCCAAGCAAATTAATTAACTTACGCCACATGGCGTCGTGATGAAAAGGAAACCATCTACAACAGTAAGTCACTTACTGGCGTTTCCAAAATTACAAACACAAGATTAACCTCACGACTTGATGCAACCTCGATCACGTCGTGAGGGCACTCTTCCCCCTTCAGACACTGCACAGGCCGAAACAGAATTTCACAAGATCAATTCAACATAAACGAAACTAAATTTGGAAGCAGCGATGTTACCTTGCTGAAGCTAACGGGGAGAGAGAACGATGCATTCGTTCTGAGTAAGCAGGAAACCTCGCATTGCGACCAGGAGGGGGGGACAAGGTCAGCTGACCTGACGTCAGCTAAGACTTTAAGAGGAAAGAAGGAGGAACGGCTCGCATCATGACGTTTCGGGGGGGACTCCAAGGAACTTCACAGAGAAGAACCGTTGCACGGTTCACGACCAGACTTGCTACATGAAATATTCGTACTGGTTTCCTAGAGCTTGTACGGGCGAGATCTGAAATATTTATGAGGCAATTAAATCATGTTGCATGTCGTCTAGAATGTGTATTAATAATTCAGAAACAGGAGCAGATAGCAGGTATAGGCTGACACATCGGGAGTTGCCTAGGGAATCAAACATATTTGTTTTCAGTAGTCAACTTTTGACACAAGAAGTAATTTATCAGAAACTCATAACTTGTCTCGGGAGCGGGCTCTATCCCACAGAAGCAATCTAAATATATTATAATACAGTGCGGATTTCAGCAATTTATTTGAATGCAAAGGAGGCAGGATAACTCAGGTGGTATACTGATTAGGCCACGTGCTGAGAAATCTGCGGTAGATTCTCGACTGTTCCTTTCTCCGTACAATCCATAACACTTCTAGGGTCCAGCCAGCTGTCGATCCAGTGGGCCCGGGGGCTCTGTTTTTTGGAGTAAAGCATTCTCCTGAATGTAATGCAAGAGTTAGGTCCTTACTGGGTGCCCTTAACAAGCACAGGATCAATCTTACATTTAAGGAGCCAGGAAACGCAAGCAGTATCTTGACGATCGAGGAATAGAAGTGAGATTCCCGGAAAGGGCAGATGTTTCTCTGTTTTTCAGACTGACCGTGGGACCCACTCATCCTCCTACATAGTGGGCACAGGTGTTCTTTCTTCTGAGCTACACAACTCGAAATTTCACTGGCCCTAGTTCGTTCACAAACGCCAGTACTATAATCTATCCTAAAATGTATGATTCGAGCCCCATTACAAAGAGTCCTATTTCTCTAAAATCTAGTCTCACCTATTCCTATGTCAATCACGTGGTTTCTTCTCTTCATGCTTCAGGTCACATCAAAGAATGCAGGTCTAAGTCCTTTCGCAACATGTTCATTTGCACAGTGCTATTAGCCTCACGCTCAACCCAAGCCTTGAAGGATAGCCGCTTGTGGTCTCTCCGCGATTACGTATGTATTTATTATAACAGACCAGATATATTCAAACAGTGATAGAAAGAAGATCTATATATTATTGATTATATTCTAAGAAAGAAGAGACGTTGGTAGAACTCGTAAATTTTGTACTCTAACCGGAACAAGCCTGTGAATTATACTTGAGAGGTAGAAGAAGACTGAAAAAATATATTAATACTGCACTGTTCACCTTGCATCACCTAACGGTGTCGGGATGTTGAGACTTGTAGTCTATGAATCAGGCACACGAACGCTAAGAAGTGAATGCATAAACGTTCTTAGGAAACGAGACCTAGAAGTACGTGGAATGATAATATTAAAATTTAATTTCAAGTAATACAGCGTAAATTGCGGAATGGAGAATGTGATCCTCTGAACTCAACAATTATTCTTCGAATTTCATAGATCGCTGAATTTATAGACCAGCTATGTAACAGCGAGCTTGGTGAAAAGCGCTCCCAACAGGGGTGCTACTGGCCTCTACTGTGTTAGAATACGTAAATAAGCTTTATCTACAGCCTATGTTATTTACACATAGTGTCTACTGATAATTTCTGAATGATAAATTCGACATTTTTAAAGTACTCTCCATTAATTTACCTCCAGGTACTGAGGAAGACCACGGAAATTTCAGCGTACACAGCTAGCTTTCGGGCCGAGAGTTGAATCCGAGACCTGCGCAACAGGGAAGAGGAATGTTTTTATTTTATTCGCTTAGTGGGGTGGTGGAGTCCAACTGTGTCCACTCGGCACGACGGCCACTGATTGGCCTATTGTAGCCTGTCCTGGGTGATTATGATGATTGAAAATTTTATGGAATGAAGACTGGCAAAGAAAACCAAAGTACTTAGAGAAAACCAGCCCCAGCGCCAGTTTGTCCACCACAAATCCCACTTAACCAGACCCGGGATCGAACCCGGACCGCCGCGGTGGGAAGCGAGCGATATCTGTTGTAGCTTAGCCTGTGGTATTTCCCACAGCATCTTCCTCCCTACCATTCGCCCCGCAGAGGCTTAAATTACACTATCATCTGTCAGTGAACGGTCTATGTTGCGAATCCCTCCCTTACTCCGCGCAGTCCTCTGAAACAGTGGGACTGGGTGTAATATAAATTATGCCTAGCGTTAAGGGATTCAGACCCGCCGTACTGCATACAACACATACTTCCAGCACTACCACTTCCCCAGAAAGCTAGAAATTCTTTGGGGATACACTAAGATTTGAAGGGATTTCGTTTAAATCCAGAAGCCGTCCTCAACGTGTAAGGGACGGAGTAAACAAATGTTCATTTTAAAAATCATAGACACTGTTTATATCCAAAAGCCTCGGCTACCTTGGTTACGGAAGCACCCACCATACGGGCCCCAAAAATTAGCCCGCGTTCGAAATCTGTTAGCTCTTACGTGATTCACAAAAACTTGCACAGAACACTGTCTCGACAGCTTGCAACGTATTGCAGATACGACAGCGTGACCTACAAAGGCCGCTAAAATAAACACTTCAATTCAGGCATGCATTTCAAGAGGTGTTTCCATATTATTGTCCATCCCCTCTACTTGGTTGAAATATTAGTTATTTCAGTTACCGAGATATTGAATGACTTGCTGGGTTAGATAATGATATGAAGGAATACGTAATTGACAGCGATATGAATAGGACGGTGAATAATATACTAATACATGAGCAACTTAGACGGAAATGAACCTGTTAACTTCGAAGGAGAAACGGAGGCCCGAGCGTAACTACGTCTGGCGGTAATGTGAATACATGCGCTCGACAGAACATGAGCAATCACCCGCCTTAATCCGTGCCTGGATTCGTTATATGCAGTCATGTAAAGTCACTCAAAGCACGAATTATAATGGTCATATTGTGTCCTATCACTCCTGGTTATCAAGATGGGAACTAGGAAACGAAAGCATTCGAAAGTAATGTCTATATCAACTCATAGTTAGAATACGAAAGAAACAAAATTAATGTTCTTCCATCGACAGCCAACAAATCTATATAAAATGGTCAGAGATTAAAATAGCATTATAGTATTCATTTTGTACATTAACATTATCAAGCAGAGTTTATCAAGCTTATGATTTCCCGTCATTTCTTTTAGATTACAGAGAGGACAAATGTCTAAACCATTTAGCCTGAAAGAAGAATAATAAATGTATTGCCTTAAGCTAGCTACCCGGCCGGTCACGGTAGCCGAGCGGTCTAAGGCATGTACTGTCTTCGCGCGCTTAGAAACCGGGATAGTGGGTTCGAATCCCACTCAAGCCATGGATGTTTAGTTTGTCTGTGTGCGTTTTTCTGTGTTTGTGTACAGGTAGAGGCCTTGCGACGAGCTAGTCACCCGTCCAAGGAGTCCTACCAAATGTGTAAGATCTAGAAAAACCGAAGTGAACGGAAAAGTTCATGGAGGCAGGCCTAGGCACACTGGGGCTGTAGTGCAAAGGAAAAAAAATAATTTGCTACTGAAGAATGCCAACTGGACCAATACAAACATAACTTATGGATAATGAGACATAAAGTCCGAAATCCGGAATAGTAAAATTGACATCAGTTGCTAGGCAACGACTCTGTAAACACATTCCGCGAAAACGAATACTGTAAACACGCCTTCCGAGCAACAGAGAGGCAGTATTTTCTGCATTGTCCGTGCGAGGAGGTTATAAAGAAGAATTCGGCTGAGAGGAACAGTCGAATTTCGACACGCCAGCCTGCCGGGATATGAGCTTGGAGGCAGAGGAGTTTGCAGTTGCAGAATAATGGCGAAAAAAGGAATTAGACTGTGACAAGAAGACTCCTTGTGTGGTTTGAAGTGACAGTGAGACAGATATAATTCCGTTGCCAGGATACGACTAGTGAAGCCTAAGAATCCTAATGTGTGTGTAAAGGTGAAATGCAAAGTCTGTAGATCAGCGAAATCTCTGTAATTGCGTGAAGTTCCGAGTTAATTTATAAGGTGTCATTAAATCCAATCGTCCAATCCAAAACCGGTCTTGCAAGTCACGCACAACACCCCTACACATGAAAATATTAGTATCAACACACAAGTTGTTCTGGTGTGCCGGGAGATAGCAAACTACTTTTCCGTTTGGAGCCGTAAACAGCGTTAAAAACGGTGTACTCCAATCCTTCGCCATGAATTACAAATGGAACTTCATTACATCCCTCAAATATGGCTCTTTGTAGAAAAAGAGATGTATAACATAAAGTATGGCTCTCATTAAGATCTATAACTTTACTTTCCCACTTTATGTACATTTAATGAGCTATAAAGAAAACTAATTTATGCCTCTATACGGCGTAATATGTGTAGGCCTGTTTCTGCTGCTGTGCTCGTTAGCTTTGTCAACGGCAGACTTTATGGCTGTATACAGCGGAGTATCTATGCCGCTGAACAGCTCTGTCAAGAAATTATTTTTATGTGCAATAAATTATCATTAACAGCAGTGATGTGCAACCCTTAACCCGAATGTAATTCAACGGCTAATTTTATTACAGAAAGAATAAATATTTTAGAAATGAGATGTCATTCTTCTATCCACATATTTAGGTACAAGTTCATCTCCTATTAATAAACCGAAGGTTAATTTTTATTTGATAATATATCAACAGACTGTACAGTGACTAGGCTAATGGCTTGATCACAGAGCAGTCGTAGTTCAATTCCCGACAGAGCTACGACATTCTCCTCCACACCGTCCACACAGGCTGTGAAGTACACCCAGCCACCTCTCCAAAGGATGCAGGGCAGTCTTTCCCTGGGAGTCAGAAACTGACTACCCACCCCCATAGAGTGCCGAGGTTAAGAAGTTGCGAAGTTATGGCGTGGTGTTTAATTAAGTGCAGGGAAGGTTTTACCTCCGCCTTCTGTCTCTACTGAATGGACCCAAGTCACGTTCCTTCCCAAGTTGGCGTCGGAGGAGACGGCCTCCAGATATTGGGGTATCTGCGAATATCTTAAATAAATACTTCCAGGCTACAGAAAGGGTCATTCTGCTCTATATTGATTTCCCCTGAGGTATGACCATTGTAAAATGTTGGGACTGGTGGTATTTATATCGAGACATGTGGCGAGAATGGGGTTGTATGGGGCTGGCAGAGGATCTCATTCATAATACAGTATTTCAGTCACGCTGTTGTAGTGTTAGCTAGGTAGAAAAATTATATTGAAGTCGGCATCAAAACATCTCGGTTGAATTCTATGTTCTTGCTAGCAACTAATCATAAGCAAATTGTTGCATTACAGATAATGCAGCCCCAACTGATTTATTTAATATTCATTTAAAATATCTTTTGCTACTCTGAATATACAAGGCAAATTATGTCTGATTGCAGCACAGTATGACGTCTGCAGAGCTTTCAGCTTAGCAACAACGGGTTTGCACTTCAGAGAAACGAACATCAAGAATATGCAATATGACAAAGAAAAAAACGTTTAAGGCCTTTGTTCTGCAAACTGTAGTCGATCTCCAAATTTATACTTCACTCTTCAATCCTTACTCGCATACTGAGGTGGCGACGTTGGAAACAGAGGTTCCCATTACAAGGATCAACAGGAACTTTCGCAGCACTGGCGTAATGTGACAACACACACAACACAAAGTACTTCAGGGACTCGCCTGATACATGGACCACCATTACTATGCGGTCTGAAGCAGGAATGTGAAACTCCTAGTATGATGCAAGTGCATGCGAGTGATGACGTCGGTCTATTAGTGGGAGACTGTGGGCGTTGCTGCTAAACAGCATTGAAATAGCCTCATGTTGTACCTTACAACATACTGGTTGGTGCAAGCGCTTACTAGCTAAGGTACCCATCAGCCTTTCCACCAGGCTTTTGTTACAATAGACTGTACTGAAAATATGGAATTGTTTAATTACTATGAGTATATAAGAATGCATAAACTATTACTTAATGCTGCCTAATATTTCATAAACTTCTTGATCAATGTGGGTAACATTAACACGCTATTCTAAATTTTTAACTGACTTTTGGGTCAAGGAATACAAGAGAAACGTCGAACTGTTATTTATTCTTAAGCCCACAGTTCTAGATAAAACGTACTGTGAGGTAACATACCTCTTCCATTTACCACCTTCTCGTCACATGAAATTAAGTCTTGTAAATATCAAGTAGTTCGCTTCTTACAAAAAACCGCATATAGTCGCCTACTAACAGAGCAGCGGTAAACAGGGATCTCTTTATGCATTACATACCTTATGTGTTCTCGTGGAAACCAGAGTACAATAAAGGATATGGGGAAATAAAGTGCCAGAGAGAAAATAGAAGATAATTCTCAACCGAAGTGAACTTGTGTGTGAACTTGGTACTTAGCTAAGCTAAAGCACAATGCCCACAAGTCGTGTTTCACTTTTCACTTTGGTCGTATCGGTCAGAAATATGCCCAGCTCTCAAAGAGAACTATATCAAAATGATAATTTTTATCGCTAGTGGGATGGGACTAAGTCCCTTGTACTGTGGCCACTTGTGGCCTCTTGTACCAGCCCCAAATGATAGGTGAGGGTGACTGTGGAGCAATTGGTGGAATGAAGATGGGCAGGGGAAACCGAAGTACTCTGAGAAAACCTGCCCCAGCGTCACGTTGTCCACCATAAATCCCACTTGACCAGACCCGGGATCGAAACCGGACCGCCGCGGTGGGAAGCCAGCGACTAACCGCTTAAGCTATGGAGCGGCCTGTATCAAGATAACTTCGTATTGTACAAAAGTAGATACACCAAACACGAAAAACAAAACGAATCCTGATGACTCAAGTCATTTGAAGACTCGCTACAATCTCAACGACATCGCTTTTGTTTTGTTTACAGTGTAACGATCGGTTTATTGGAGAATAACAACTTGGAAAGTACGTGCAAGGAGCGGCCTTGCCTGATTTGAGGTATTGTTCCTCCATTTTCTTTCATATCTCAGAAAAGCTGTCTACGTGTGCACTGGTAATATCTTAAGGAAGTCAAAGCATAATGGGCCTGTAGTTAACGACACATGGTATTATCAGCTAAGTTCAAGACAACGAGTAACGTGTCAGAGTGTGAGAACTGCTGCTTCGTGCTCACAGGACTTCTAGTTTTGTTCTTGGTTGAGAAACAGACTATACTGAAAGATATATTTCATGAATTTTCTGGGTAACCTCCGGGTTACTGCTGGCAAAATATCTTAAAATGGGCTATCATCTCTTGCTTCGATATTTTTGCCAAGTAAATTGTTCAGAATAATTCTCCCATTGACCTATAGAATAATTGAAAACAAGTCTTTAATGAACAAGAATAAATATGACACAACACGTAACTGGACAAAATGACTATGACTTTAATAATTAATTTTTTTCATGAATATATTCTCCATTCCTTTATTTTCAAGCGCCTTCTTTCAGTTCAGCCTGCAGAGTGACGTTTAAACTTCTCGCCACACAAAGATGTCAGAGAAGTTGCCGCAGGCTCAAGGCGCCGAAATCAACTGAAGTCATACACGTATGAACCTCACATTCAGAGAGAGAAAGAACCTGAGAACACGGATTTGGATTCTCTCGGTGAGATAATAAGAATTATCCTGATCGTATTTCGCACTCCACATAACCGACAAAGCAAACGATTTTTCAATGTTCACATTCCACGCAGAACTAAAAGCAAATAACTGTATTTTAATGGCTGTCAATCGTGAAGGTTACGCACGTTACAGTCAAAAGTTTGTGAAGTATTTCAGAAGTCGGCGATGGAAGCTCCAAAAATTAACCCATGGGGCAGAGTCATTTTTGGAAAACACCAAAACCCTTTTACGGCTTTCGTGTTGAAACTCCAAACCAGGACCTCTAGAAAGGAAACGGCGGAGGCAGTACACTATGGCGTTAGGTGAGTACCTAGGAACTGTAAACCATGCACTGGAAAGATACCATGCAATGCTTTCAAGACGCAATGACAGGCACTAATCATCTGCTATACCTAAAACACGTCTTAAAATGCATTAAGTGACATAACGCCGAGTAGCAGGCAAAAAAAAAAGGAAGTAATGGTATCCCTGTAACAAGCCGTGAAGGCCCATAGGGTTGTGAGACGTTGAGGTTCCCACATTTTCTGGACAATCGGCGCACAGATGTCGGTAAGGTTGTCAGCCCTACGCGCCGGCCGCCCCTTACCACCAAGGATATTTCAAGAATATTCCTGGTACTCTTTTCTGTTAGAGGCTGAGTCAACCCTAGGGCCATAGTGCGACTAGAAAGATTAGTTAAACTGAAAAAATTCAATGACCTCGTCGGGATTCGATCCCGCAACCTTCCGGCTTGTAGCATAGTGCCTCAATCAACTACCCTACCGCGTGGCCCCCGAGTAGCAGGCAGATCTCGTAAAAATTTGTAATGATAATAATAATAATAATAATAAGAAATTAAAAATAATTTATATGAGCTACAGAAACATGTGATCGATTTTTTTCCCTTGGCACT
Source organism: Cryptotermes secundus (assembly GCF_002891405.2). Lineage (NCBI taxonomy): Eukaryota > Metazoa > Arthropoda > Insecta > Blattodea > Kalotermitidae > Cryptotermes > Cryptotermes secundus. The sequence continues at coordinate 113,506 of NW_019723389.1, read as the reverse complement.
ACAGCCCCAGTGGGCATAGGCCTACCTCCATGAACTTCTCCGTTCACTTCGGTTTTTCTAGATCTTACACATTCGGTAGGACTCCTTGGGCGGGTGATCAGCTCGTCGCAAGGCCTCTACCTGTACACAAACACAGAAAAACGCACACACATAAACTAAACATCCATGCCCTTAGTGGGATTCGAACCCACGATCCCGGCTTCCGAACGAGCAAAGACAGTGAATGCCATGTGATCGATTAATGGGATAAAATTCTAATTGCCTACCTCCAAAACACGGGTACTCCATACATTGTTGCCGATGAACGAATCTGCTTGATAGGAATTCTGAACAATGCTGTAAGTATGGGCGTTAACACACATTAACTCCATCCGTTGCAGCGTGTGAGATACTTCGCTTAACAAGAGCTGACGTTGCTTTGATTTAGTTAGTTCCTGAAGATACTACTGCAGGACTCATGTAACCATCTCGCAACAGCTAGGGGCAAATATTTTTGGCTTTTCAACAGTAAAAATTATACGTTGCCACAGAAACATACTACCAGAAGTAGATTCACAGAATTATTGGGTTTTGGGTTTTCCATCGTCCGGAATTCTAGGTAATAGAGGACACGACGTTTAGGGAACTGGATCTGTTTCCGAAACGTGTGTCCTCCATTAATTATAATGTCCTCTATTACATAGAATTCCGGACGATGGAAAAAGTCCAAAAACCCAGTAATTCTGTGTGTCGTCCATCACCGTCAGAACCCTTTAGAATCTACAAGTATATCTCTTTAAATATAAAGTAACGGGAGCAATAAAGGTCGTGTTTGTTGTGAACGTAATATACAGGACAACATCGAAAGGGGAAAAAAAAGAATTACATTTTGAAATAAGCTCATACATAGTCATCTCAAGGCAAGACAGGGAAGCCGTGAATGGAAAAAAGGTACGACAACCCGTTGTCAGTGAGGAGAGCTGCGTGTTTATCCCCTGGCATATGAGACCTGTACTAGGTGATTCCACCAATGTTCAATCGCGTTTCAAACATAGTATGGCTCGTTCCTCCTTCTTCGGTTCTTACGAAAATTGAACTCATTTGAATAAATCGGAGGGCCATCGGTGATTGGAGGATAGGAATGTAAGAGCATTGCAATGAGGTTCATTCCATCCCTTTTGGAAACGAACGAGCGCAAAACACACCGTTATGCTGCTTCTGCATCCTTTGCCACTTCACATATGTGCATCAGCTCTAATGGCTTCCGGTGAAGGGACCTGTCTAGAAAGTAACACCGTACATAACACTTGCATTCAATTCCCATTCGAATCTTTGATTCTAAGGATTGAACTCTGGCAGGCAGTTTGTGATATCTGTTATTTCCGTGTGTTTAGTATGTGATCTACGGGGTCACAATATATAGACATTTCACACTCTTCCCAAGGACGTACTTCTAAGTGTAATGTCGTTCTTTAGAAGTGGAAGATTGCTCTCCTGGTGAAGAAACTTCTTATCTAAGAGTAACCTAAAGTCTAGGGGCCGCGCCATAGCTCATGCCGTTAGTCGCTGGCTTACCACAACGGCGGCCCGGGTTCGGTCCGTGGTCTGGTCAAGTGGGATTTTTGGCGGACAAAGTGGCACCAGGGCACGTTTTCTCCGAGTACTTCGGTTTCTCCTGCCAATCTTCATTCCATCAATTGCTCCACAATCACCCTCACCCATCATCTGGGGCTGGTACAATAGGCCAGAAGTGGCCGCAGTACAAGGGACTTAGTCCCACCCCACTAGCAATAAAATAAAAAGTCAGTAGATTCGTTAGAGAACTGCTGAGGTTCAGTCGTTGTGAGATGTTGCTGTAAGAAGCTGGCAGCTGAGGTGCGGGAATAGTCCGGGAACCCAGAGTAAGGGGAACATCCGCCGGTGAAAGCAGTTACCAGACAATGACTACTGAAGATACAACAGACCAAGAATACTAAGACTAAGTACGTGCTGTAATGAACTTCTGAATGTGTGGATTTTTGATAGCGCTATAGTTACTTCTAGTTACAGCCTGTAAGTGGTGAATAAATCCAATTACCAATCAAACCACCGTAAACGTTTACTCAGACACGTGACATTATTATTTATTTCATATATATCTAAATTATCCGAAGAGGTCTGCACCTTTTACAATTTATTACAAGAATTTCGTACGGATTTCTCATTTTTCCCATGCGTGCTAAAATTTCCGCCTATCTGATCCTCAATGTGATCATCAGAGGCATTAAGTGAAGAGTAAAATAAACACAGAGCCGGTCACGGTAGCCGAGCGGTCTAAAGCATGCACTGTCTTCGCTCGCTCGGAAGCTGGGATCGTGAGTTCGAATCCCACTCAGAGCATGGATGTTTGTGTGCGTTTTTCTGTGTTTGTCTACAGGTAGAGGCCTTGCGACGAGTTGATCACTCGCCCAAGGAGTCCTACCGTATGTGTAAGATCTAGAAAAACCGAAGTGAACGGAGTTCATGGAGGTAGGCCAAGGCCCACTAGGGCTGTAGCGCTAAGGAAAAAAAATAAAAATAAATAAACACACGAAACCTTTCGTTACTCAAATTTCTCCCTTTTGTTTATACAAAAATATGAGGAATTTCTGTGAACGTAACAGAGACACGGACAACATGGACATGGCATTTTAGCTACCTTTTGGAAGAGACTCCAAACAAGTGTTGTTTTCCATCAGTTATATGTCCGTTTGTCTCTCCCATAACTCGGACCTTCTCTCTGGAAAAAAGGAACTCTAAAACAAATAATTCTTCCCGGTAACAGAACACGATAATTTAGTACCAGGATAACAAAGCTCGTCACTGAGCATGGTACCAATCCAGATTCGTCCCATTCCCTCCTAGTTCCTCGACATTCACCTGGACATTACCCTGGATTCCACTGAACCACTACGCAGGATGCTTCCTCGCCGGAATTCAGAATTAATTTCTCGTTTCTTCCTTCACATGTCCAGCTCTTCCTAACATCCTTTCTATTACTACCATAATAACGCTAATACAGGCTCCACAGTCAAGTATTTCGTTACGTAATAATCGCCAATCCTCATTTAATAATGTCAATGGATATTTCTTGCATCTCTAATTTATTTAATTACATAAGGGGCCTTTTACGTTACAACTGTCCCCAAATGTTACAATTGTGGTTCTCCATTGCAAGTTTCCTATCAGAAGATGAGCATAGAAGGATTCACAACAATACTTGTCATTTGATCGACTACCTGGCACCGATAGCCCCTGGCGTATGTCCCTTTCCCTTACGGATTATTCTCCAACTCTAAATATTTCTCCAGTGTGCACGGTGTCAAATCCTAAACGACCACAATATTAGTTCACTTTTCCTCTAAATCAGACATTATAGAAGACACATTTATATAAAGGATAAACACATTTTCAAATGCATTATGAAGGAATATGGTTTAGATAAGTGTATAAGCAAGCAAGCAAGCTGATAATTTCTTTTTCTTGTGCCTTCCTCACGACGATAACTTTCCTGGTGGTTGTTTGCATTAAATCCACATGTGGCCTTGGGAGAAACATGAGTGTCACCATGTGGCTCCTGATACGTTAACTACATCGTACCATCCTTGTTTCTCCTTCTTCGGAGAGTGTTCAAAAATATAAACGTGTGAAGGCCAGGGGCCTTTGAGGTTACGTTTGTGAATCAAATCTGATGCAGCCTGCAAAGTGTGAGGCATCAGTCCTTTATTGTTAAATCCACTTTGAAGTGTGTTAAATGGCTGCCACTGATCTGCGATTAGGCTAAGCGAAATAGCGACGATACAAATTCCTAGCTAATTAACATTCGCGTAAGCTTCCATACATGCGCTCGTGTAAAGTGAGTTCGAATCCTGGGCAAGAGAACTCGACGGGGACTGGAAGGAGTCTGGACTCGGGGAGGAAGAGAAATGAGAGACAGGCATGCTGCGCTTTGAGGTGACGTGTTTCTGTCGTCTACCGCAAGGCATCCAAGCGACTTTTAACGCTTACCACGATGAGTTTCGGGCATAGATTACCTCTTCCATTAGCATCGCAATGTTACCTCATTCATTTATACAGGCTGCCCCAAAATAATGTCATCAAATACTTCTGCGCTTTCATTGTCTATTTTTAGCTTCTTAACAGCAAATACATGTCATCCACCTACTCTCATTAGAGACGTTCCTCAAACGCCGCCCGAACAACAGAAGCGCAATATGACTTTATACTGGGATATCTCTACTGTTAAAATGACACTAATAGGTAGCTTTAACTGGCCCGAACAAATTCCAACAACAAATAAATTAATGAATCATTTGTTTCTAAGGTAGTCAATTCATGTGTAGCATAGGTTCGCAGGTCTACATTTGTGCCACAAATATGCAGATAAAAATGGGTTTAGTTGCAAAAACTCACTGAATCATCAGTACATGAATAATTATAAATGACGGCAAATATATTCATAACAAATCAATAACGTATTTGAACTTCAAACTAATCATCCCAATAGACTACGTAAATGTAACCGAATTAAATAATATCAAAAGATTCAATATTTCTTTTTCCAGTAAGCTCAATGTCGTAAATTCGACAAAGGAAATCGTAAATATTGTCACGCGAAATAGTTACTATAGACGGGCTCTGGATTGGATTGGATTTATTGCTCCTTATACATTAACACAGTTCGAGACTACAGGTTGTACAGCGCTATCGCTATTCTGCACACATCACAGTTCACCGCAGCACACACACTAGGGTTATCAGTCTTCACTAGTTGTACGACTATGTTGGCCGCGGATTTATACGTCTCACTGTCACATCAAGTAGCATATGAAGTCTTTTTGCACCGTTTAATTCCTTTCTTGCCATTTCTTTTCAGTCACCTTCGAATGCCATCTCCAGGGCTCGGCCAAGTTCTATTCCTCTGCTTCCAAGTTCATAACCCGGCAGGCTGGAGTCCAGAAACCCGACTTTCCTCCACTCTCTGCTAATACTGTTCTATACTATGTCCTTGTATAAACCTTGGCCGCGCCATAGCTCAAGCGGTTAGTCGCTGGCTTCCCACCGCGGCGGTCAGGGTTCGATCCCGGGTCTGGTCAAGTGTGATTTGTGGTGGACAAAGTGGCGGGTTTTCTCCGAGTACTTCGGTTTCCCTTGCCAATCTTCATTCACCCGGAGCAGGCTACAATAGACCAATCAGTGGCCGCCGCGCCTAGTGGGCCCAGTTGGACTCCACCCCCAACTAAGTGAATTAAAAACTGTATAAACCCTCGGCACTGACCCCAAGGAAAACACCCCTGTACTGTTAAGCAAGCGTGTTAAGCACTCTCAATTTTTACGTATCTCCTTAGAATAAACGATGAAGGTACAACAGCCAATCATATTACTCTCCTTCTAACTGAGCGCGGTGGGAGGCAGGGCCATAAGTCAGCTTGCAGACCCACCTCTTCCAACGAAGGTTCCAGACATCCCACCTCTTGAAGCCTCTTCGAGATACACCAAATGGCTAGTCCGCTCGAGGAAGCGCAGAACAATTCTAGAAACGTTGAGTGCGTAAAGAAAGTAACCGCTACCTTGAAGCGAGTCTTGAGAGCGGACTTGGTGAGTGTGGACGGCTGGCACAGACGTGGAGTAATGCGTGTTTGAATCACAAGTGAGTTCAGTGCAAGACGCAAGAATAAACCAGTGTAGTGAAATAATGGACTAAACAAGCCGACATCAAAGTACTAAGTGGCTAATGATAGCGAGACAATAGCTGCCTCAAACCACTTCTATATTTTCTAGATCTTAATTGCTATTAGATTCGTAACTGAACATCAATACAGACTAAATAACGAAACAGCCGGACACAGTGGCGCGCGATTCAAGGGATGAACAGTCTTCGCCCGCTCAAACATTGGCCCTGCGACGGGTAGATGCGCCTCCCAACGAGTGCTACTAACTCTCTGTAAGATTAAAAATTGAAGTGAAACGAAGTGTTTCACTGATGTCCTATGCTTCAGAGGGAAAAACAGGAAATATTAACGACGAATGAATAAAATAACGAAACACAGAGTTCTCCTAATTAGCGGTGAGTTAAATTTTGGTTGATATAATCAAATGAAATCATGTTGTAGGCAGTTTAACTCTATCATTTTCTTAATTCCATTCATGAATAATTATTATAATAAGAAACTTCTGTAAATTATTTATTACAGTTGCTTTACCAAACAGAAAATCCTTGCTGCAATTCTGAGCAGAATCGTTTATATATTGTGTACATAATTAAATAAAAATCCTACCTTTCCACATTGGTTTTATAATTAATTAAAATGTTATATAAAGAAGAAAATTAACACCTCAGAATATACAAGAAATAAACATCGGTAAAATCTATGAATGCCGGTCACGATAGCCGAGCGGTCTAAGGCATGTACTGTCTTCGCTCGCTTGGAAACCGGGATAGTGGGTTCGAATCCCACTCAGGGAATGGATGTTTAGTTTGTGTGTGTGCGTTTTTCTGTGTTTGTGTACAGGTAGAGGCCTCGCGACGAACTGATCACCTTAACAAGAAGTCCTACCGAATGTGTAAGATCTAGAAAAACCGAAGTGAACGGAGAAGTTCATGGAGGTAGGCCTAGGCCCACTGGGGCTGTAGTGCCAAGGGGGAAAAAAGGTCTATGAATTAGTGAGACAGTTATAATGACTTGTAGTCACGGATCTGTAATAGTTCAGTAAATCCGATCATTAACCCAAAACCCGTCTGTAGTCACCTTATAATGTGACATTACTTTCTGTGCCATCCATTAATTGTACGAACTGACTGCGTAAAGTATCTAGGGATTATGTTAGATAGAAAACTGCATTTTACCGTCCTCTTGACTATTTACATTTTCAGGAACTAAATTTACTTCTTTGGATAGAATAAAGTTTCATATATTTCCATAATTTCTTCGAAACTTGAACACGCGTCTGTCGTCTGGAAAGCCCTTAATTTAGCAGATACGAATAACCTGGAAAACGTATAAAAAGTTTGCAAATTTATGCTATACTCGATTTATTCCGTTCACCTCCTTTAATTATTAATCAATGTTAAATTGCTTACATTTTGAAACGCTACACTCTTAGACTACAAAATCTTGATTCTTCATTTATTGTTAACGAACAAGAACAAAACTGACTGTTCTATTATGGATATTGTTAATCTCCGTGTATCAACTAGACAAATCAGAGACTGTTCCATCTTTAAATCAGTTATGTCTCAAGACTTAGCAAGCCCTTCAACAAGGTGCGTCACGGTTGCAAACAACATCCGCAAGTCTCTGGGCGTTTTCAATAAATATAACATCTCCCTTCAGGTTACATTTTCCCTTGTATAATCCTGTTGAGTTACGTCATTATCGAGTTACCTTTATTATTTTATTGTCTAATATTAAATTCTAGTCTAGTTCTAATTCTAGTTCCAGCCTTAATCTATCTCTTGTCATGTACACTTCCAGTACTCGCCTGTTACAGGCCACCGCTGTTTGCAAGCACTTAATTAGAGGAAACTGATTGAAATGTTATTATTACCATCAACATCATCTTCATCATCACTGAGCTGACTGCGTGATTTTCCTCTTGGCTGTTAAGTTTACACTTTGACAAAAAGGAATTGAACTGAACTGTTAAGAGTAGTAGTAGTAGTAGTACCTCCACCACTAATAACAATAATAATAATTCAATTTTTTATTATTTATGTGCCCAGTCAACAGCCGCAAGGCCAATTACAGACAAAGCACAGTGGAGAGTCAAGTAATAACATTATGGACTATTACAACTTAAAGTCAAAGACAAATTACAGGCAAGTACTGGAGGAAAAACCCACTAATGCAGACAAGTAAATAAACAATAATAATAATAATAATTTCATTAACATAAATCTAAGTTATTATTGAGACCAGAGAAACGAAACGTATAAATATTTAATTGTGAAATGAAAAGTATTGATAATCAGAGAGGATATTATTAATAACAATTGAGTTTGTCTTTTATATTCATGCAAATAATAATACTAACAATTGTACCATATTTGAAAATCGTTTGGGGAGAACTTTCTTGGCTCAGAATACGTCAAAATCCCTTGAAACAACATTAGCAGCTGCTACACATCTAGCAGAGGGACAATTTTTAGATGAGGAGCAACAATGAACAATGCAAAGTCTCTGGTATACCGAACTGATTTTCGGAGACCAACAATTTCCAGAACAGAAGGGCAGAATTTCAAACTAAAGTAAACTTGAGTAAGAAGGAGAGCATCCAGGCCATGGCTCCTCGTACGTAAATTAATAATAATAATAATATTTCGCCTATTGGGATAGAAAGGATTCTGAAGAACAGATCTTATCCACACGTAATATTTCGGCTATGAACTCATAATTTCGATCTGTCTCAACGTTTGTAATCGTTGACTGAGAGATAGCATTTCACACAGATCTACAGATATGCATAGGAACTGTCATCGTATCAAATTTGACACACTTGCCCCCAGTGCTCTACTATTTACTCTCTTAGAACTGAAAATTGTACAGGCTAACAAAGTCCATGCACCCGCCATTTTGTTGTTCCATATTCCAGAAAGGAATTACCTCAACAAAACTTGTGTGCTTTTCGAAGATTTCTTTTCGGTTATCATTTCAGACAACACAATGTATTGCGCCGTGGCTATCACACCTTATAATTTTCTGCTCTCTCTCTCTCTGTTCTCATTTTCTTTTCCTTGGTACTACAGCCCCAGTGGGCCTAGGTCTACTTCCATGAAACTCTCCCGTTCACTTCGATTTACTAGATCTTAGACGTTCGGTAGGACTACTTGGGCGGGTGATCAGTTCGTCGCAAGGCCTCTACCTGTACAAAAATGCACACAGACAAACTAAACGTCATGCCCTGAGTGGGATTCGAACCCACGATCCCGGCTTCCGAGCCAGCGAAGACAGTGCATGCCTTAGACCGCTAGGGTACTGTAATATCTTCTTGCTGGGTAAAGCGGGTAAGGAACCCACTTATTGAAGACGAATTTCTATGCTCAACAATTTTACTAAGTTTTTATTAAAAGAAGTAAAAGATGTAGATAGTATGTACAGTGTTTATACAGTACAGATTTTTGAAGAAGTCTCCTCCTGTTTTTAATCTTACTGGTATTATATATTAAACTTTCAAAAAGGGCCAAAGATGGTGGGGGGGTCATGAGTACAGAGTTTAAAGGTTCAGTTGTGTACGTGCAGCATCGCACGTGGACGAACCAAAAAACTTGACTCTCTTCTCTTCAGCTTGGGGGAACATGTTATCGAAGTGTTAAAAGGTCAGGAGTTGATAACATGTATCAGGCTTGCGACAGACGGTTTCAACTCTCATGGAGTACCCTCTTGGCTAACACAAAAATTACACATTAATAAAATAGTATATAGTATGATCAAAAGTCTAAGTACATATTACAATATTACAGTACCGTGACCGGCTGTGTTCTCATTACCGACTGCATAAAGTTAGTAAGTATGAGTTTCCGGTGCCCTGAGACTGCGAAAACCTATCTCAGCTGCGCTGGACGGTCTCAGAATCGGGGTTCGAATCCGGAGCCTTGAGGATATGAGACAGGAATACTAACTTTACCAATTCTGCACGGTCGGACCGAGCTGCGAGATTTATAATTGGAACAGGAAGTATAAGAAACTGTATCAGTATTGGCTTGAAGTCATAAAGTAGATAAGCGAAGATTCATGTTTATGGCCTACATGTCTCCTTCCCTAAGCAGTAAACTCAAATAGAACGTGACACAGAATCAACTTGCCATACAATTCGACCCTGTATTAACGACGAGGCACTGAGAACAGTGTCACATAATATCCGGCGTGTTGACGGTGCAATAACAGTCCATCTTGTAGTCCCAAACAGTCTGTTCCTTGAGCTTCAATCGTAATAAGATCTTGTTTAAACAAGACTAGTCCTGGACAAAAAGGACTAGCTCAAGCCGTAACGACTCTGGAATATAGTCGGGAGCGGAAGAATTAGAATTTCGGCTAGAACAGCGACTATCCTGACGGATGTGTTTCGTGGTTTTCTCAGTCCCTTCAAGTGAATGACGGGATAAGTGACTCCGTGGAGCTGAGTCCTTCTTCAGAAGCTACCAGTCGCACATCTTCTCAATAATTACAAAATATTTTATGGAATCCGAGTGTGCATTAAAATGTTCACAAATCGATTTGCTCAACACGACTTTTGTGGCAAACGTTTCGCTGATGAAGAAGAGATCGAAACGGAGATGCGGAAGTGGCTGAGACAACAGTCAAAAGACTTCTAACCTGCGGGTTTCGACACATTGGTAAAGCGATGGGACAAGTGTACCAATGTTGGTGGAGGATACGTCGAGAAATAAATGTTTTCCAGGTTCGTAAAACATAAGATTTACGTTTTATATCAATTTGAGCCCTTGTATTCTCCTCAGCACGAATTACAGATAACACCCATAGATGAATCATGCATTTCAAATTCGTCATTCAGACATCATGCACCATTTGCCAATACATACATAGCGTACGCCACTGTGAATAGGGCTAACATTTCACTGGCACCTTTACCAATCTTCACACAAAACCTCGTGTTTATCCGGTTCTCCAGATTCTTGTCACTTTTTTCACGAACAGTATACCAGTATACCACAGACACGTACTACTTCCTTTACTGCTTGGGAATGAATGACTTATTTGGTCTGTGACGCATGTAAACGCAAGTTGAAACACGTCCAAACGTGCTTCGTGCCTGACTCAACATCACAGCGACACGCTGCGGCCATCCCGGGAATTAAATTTTGGTGCCTTGTAGCCTAAGCTGCAGACAGCAAATTAAATAAACCGTGAATAAATATCTGGATAAACACATAAGTGCTGATCCTGTGACCCAGAAGCAAAAAATTGTTTCTGATTCGAGACCACTTTGCACCATTTCTCACCTTTCCGGGCGTTTTCCAATTCTCTCACGTCTAACACATCTAACTTTGCGACTGTGAGTCACATCGACATACACCAATAATTCACTGGCCGAATCTTAGTGTGGCGATCTTCTTGATGTCTCTTGGCGTGACTTGACGTGACTTGGCGTGAGGCGACGCGAGGAGAGGCGAGACGGAGCGGGGCGAGGCGAGGCTATGCTAAGCTATGCTAGGCTACTTTAGGTTAGGTTAGGTTAGGTTAGGTTAGGTTAGATTATATTAGGTTGGGTTAGGATGGGTTAGGTTAGGTTAGGTTAGGTTAGGTTAGGTTTGCGCAGTAGACTTGTGCGCATCAATCACTAACTGATGGGTGCCATTCTTTGCTGTTAAGTTAGGTGAGGTGAGGCGATGTGAGTTGAGTTGAGGGGAGATGAGTTAACGTTAGGTGACTTGATGTGACGTGACTTGATTTGGCGTGATTTGACGTGATTTGGCGTGACTTGGCCTGACTTGACGTAACTTCACGTGAGGTGTGGCGAGACGGGGCGAGGCGAGGATAGTTTAGGTTCGGTTAGGTTAGTTTAGTCTAGGTTAGGTTAGGTTAGGTTAGGTTGAGTTGGGTTTCTTTACGTTTGGTTAGCTTTGCGCAATAGACTTGTGTGCATCAATCAGTAACTAAGAGGTACCATTCCCTGCTGTTAGGTGAGGTGAGGTTAGGTAAGATGAGGTGAGGTTAGTTAAGGTGAGGTGAGGTAATGTGAGGGGACGTGAGGTGACCTAAAGTGACCTGACGTTACGTGACGTAATTTGACGTGACTTGGCGTGCCTTGACGTGACTTTACGTGACTTGGTGTGCTTTGACGTGACTTGGCGTGACTTAACGTGACTTCACATGAGGCGAGACACGGCGAGGCCAGTCGGGGCGAGGCTAGGTTAGGTTAGGTTAGGCTAGGTTAGGTTAGGTTAGGTTAAGTTAGGTTTGGGTAGGTTAAGTATGCGCAGTAGACTTTTGCGCATCAATCCGTAACTGAGTGGTACCATTCCCTGCTCTTAAATTAGGTGAGTTGAGGTGAGGTTAGGTGATGTAAGGTGAGGTGACTTGAGGTTTGTTGAGGTGAGTTGAGGTGAGGTGACGTCAGGTGACGTGACGTGGGTTGACGTAACTTGGCGTGAATTGACGGACTTGGCGAGAATTGACGTGACTTGGCGTGACTTGACTTCACGTACTTGACGTGACTTGACGTGGGGCGAACGGGTTATAATCTGTGACTAGGCAGTCCGTGTGAAGTGGGCTCATTATCCTAGCGATTAATGGGCTGATAGCCCCTGGCTCAGCAGCACATGTCATGGACTAGGCAATGGAGAGCAGTGCCCAAAAAATCAGATGCGATGAGAAATTACTCCGTGGCACTCCTACGTAGTTAAGGTGCAACGTCGCGGAAGAGAGGAGAAGGAAGAGATGAACAGACAGAAAACGAGAGGAATATAGAACCGCCTGGAAAACACTTTCCTTTATACCATCTAGAGGTTAATGTTAAATATGTGTGCCACCTGCTTCCACCTTCAAAATTTCGTCTCTTAGACCATATAGATTGTTCACGGGTTCGCAGTGTAAACAATTGTTATGTCTCTAACACCATTAGCAAATAAGGTATGCTTTCTTATTACAAATGAGATCCTGCAATCAAGTTAGGTTTGTGTGCCTGTAACAGTTACAGTGGACGGAGCAATGCTATGAAATTTTGATTAGGTTTGTAAAACAAAATCAGGAAAGTTTACAGCTGAGTGCAACATAGCTATCTGTAGTGTATGATGATGATGTTCATTTCTTACGCACAAGTGAATAAAAGAAGTGGGGACCGACTACACTGATATTCTGTTGACAGTTGAAGAAGATGAAGAGATACCATTTTCATGAAATTTGTTTTCCTGAACAACCGTTACCAAAAACATTCCCTCCAGCGAGCACCAAAGCTTAGAGAATATACTTATCATGCCACGTGTATTATTTCAGGGCAAATATGGCTGTATTTTCTTAATTTTTCATACTTTGAGGTTCACAATTAGAGACGAAATTTCTTTTTATCAATTTACCGCTCAGATTTCAGCAGGCATTATGCATTACATGCAGTAAATCCGTGGAATATGTTGCGAAATTGAAACATATGGGAATGAGAGAAAAATTACAATTCACATAACGAGAAGAACGAAAAGGAGGATTTCTTTTTATCTTCCCATCTCCTACCCGAACACTTAAAAATTAAAATATTCAAAACCAAAATATTATCTGTCACAGGATCTTCTCCTCCAGTTGGGAACAACATATTGCCAGTGCACCTAAAACTTTAACTCATACAACCAGCTTCAGCTGAAGAATGTTATTGAGCTGGGAGTAGCCAAAAATCCGGTGCACATGTTGGAACGTGCAGAGAGGAACTTCATAAAACGGTTGTATCAGTGCATAGAGAACTGTGGCCACCACCTTCAAGATATTTTGTTTCAAACTACATGATTTAAAACTTTAAACTATTGTGACATGTTGACCCCTCCCTACCCAGCAGCAACGTGGCAACTCAGGCCACAGGCGGGTGGCGGTAACGTAGCGCTCCCTTCCCACCCCTCCGCGGTGACGTATCGCGCAACGCTACGTACCCGTAATCAACTTCCTAATGTGACGTGGAACGCAACAGGCAGCACTGCAGCTATATAAGTGAGCTGCACAGCGGCTGCGAGTTAGTTGTAACCTGGCCATCGCCGAAGACAGTTCCGAGTTGTACTGTGACAGCCGCCGAGTTGTAATGTGACAGTCGCCGAGTGCGTTATCAACGAGTTCTCAGTTCGCAAGTTACGAGCTACAGACGCGTGTGCAATAACCAGTGATAACCAGTTATATTTGAAAGTGTGTAATTCAGGAAGACTTGTATAGCTCCCGCGTTATTAATACGTGAAGACAGGTGAAGATCGTGTTAAGAGATTTTGTTGTAGGGTTTGTAAAGTGTGGAAACCTGTAATATTGTGATAATTAATTGTAGCCGTTATTTGTAGATTGTTAAATAAACCAATTAACCATCTCTATGGCGTCTTCAGTAACGAAACACGTTACACTATGTTCTTTCATTAGCTAAACATAAATTATGTCTATCAGCAATAATTTTTCTTTTATTCGCTTTCAAA
>NW_019723389.1:88840-97045 GCF_002891405.2 Cryptotermes secundus | reverse complement strand
TAGCCACATGCTTAACCCATCATATTTAACTAAAATTAATTTCCTTAACAACAGTATGTCGCTGTATAACTCACAAAGTTCCTTGCTATGTTCCACGCCTGACTGGCAGCCGCGGTAGCGGTTATACTGACTGCGGGGTTTCGTGCTTCTCTCGAAGCAAATTTCGAGTAGTTTCCGGCCGCACTGGACCCTGGGGTTTACTCAGCCTCTAACAGAAATGAGTACCAGGAATTAATTAAATGATTTTCCTGGGGAGTGAAGCGCGGCCGGCGCGTAAGGCTGACAAGCTTACCGCCATCTTTGAGCCGATTGTCTAGATAATGTGGGACCCTTAACGTCTCACAACCCTATGGGCCTTCACGGCCTGTTACAGGGATAGCTTTACTTTACTTTTTTTTTACTTTACCTCACAATATGTCAGCAATGCTTTTATGTATCCTTTCCTTTTTTATTGCCCACTTTCTTTCAAACATGAGAGTAGCTTTAAACAAACCAAAAGGAAATGAAAAGAGAAAATCCTCGCCATGTAACATTCTAAACTACTTTCTAACTTTCTCCATCGTTCTTAGATTCCCCATATCTGCAGAAAGAAAAATATATCTAGTCCGCACAGCTGTCATTGCTGATTTCATATTCAAACCTGTACAAGAGACACTTATATTGGGCAGATCTGTGCTGAAGCGTCCTGTTGCTTTATGCATCACCTAATGCTCTTTCTCCAATGTTTTTCTACAACAGGTTTAGGGACCCTCTAGGATTCTGTGACTTTACTTAACTCTTCACAATGTCACTGCGTTCCCACAACTTGCTTCGGTCGGTATGCGGCTATCATCACCAGGTACTTATACACAATAAGCAAGCGTTACAATATGACTGTTAACCTGAAATTTTTAGTTCATGCTGTGGCCTACAATTGTAATTAGAATCCAAATAAAATTAAAATTTAATTAATGCTCTTCGTTGCTGCTGTATTTTTGTAGTTGTTTGTCAAGTCTGTTAATTATGTGTTGTTACGGTTGATTTTGTTTAAGTCGGTGCTGTGTGACGGACATAAATCTCACAGTATTAGTTTCATTGGAACTAGGTAGCGACTGTACTGCCGAGGTCCTTTGTGTTGTATCTAAACAGGGACATCTCGTTTCGGTTTTTAAGAAGCTGGAAAATTCGACTGTTAAGAGGAAATATTTAACTCGCTCCACCCAAATGGACAATGGCCCCCAAGCCTGCTCTTCTTTACAAAACCAAAGATACAAAGACAAAGGAACAGGATTTAGAACGTGGCTATAAACTCGATATAGGCTTGACCAACATGCATAGGAAACGGTCGAAGAATGTCGGTTTACCAGACTGAAGCAGAAAACATAGAAAAAAATCTTCGGAAGTCTAAAATAGATTTCATTAAAATTATGAACTTCTGCGACTAATGCATCATGGTCTACGGGTGTTTATTGTTGGTTGTTACAAAACAGAGATAGACATGTCTCTGTGTTTCTGGTCCAAAGCTTGTGGGAAAACATATCACCTAAAACTTCAAAAGATAGGCAGTTGTGTAATCACACGATATACTGTCAGGAACGGCAAATGCTTCTCCAAAACTGAACCATCGTGTGTAAAAATATCAGGCAAAATTTTATTTAACAGTGAACCACAAAATATAGCCCATTATCTAATTGCTGTCCATGAGCGTCATGCGCCTGACAGATTTAGCAATGTGGATAAATGGGGTAATTTCAAGATCATAAGCTATGAACATGCCAACAAGCAATCCATGAATTATCTTATTCACAAACACTGGCCTCCTCGTGTGAATTTATTTGCTCGCTGAGATCAAAGAAGAAAACTTTACCGCCCTCTGTCATCAATTATCCACATCTAAATATTTCTGACATTTCAGGAGCTGAAGTTGAATGATAGCAAGCAAATATTAACAAAAGATCTTTCTTTAAACGAATTGCAGTGTGGAAAGGATCAATAGTTAATAAGTTACATGACGATATACAGTCGCTCCCCTCTCAGTATTTTTATTGCTAGTGAGGTGGGACTAAGTCCCTTGTACTGCGGCCATTTCTGGCCTATTGTACCAGCCCCAGATGATACGCGAGGGTGATTGTGGAGCAATTGGTTGAATGAAGATTGGCAGGGGAAATCGATGTACTCGGAGAAAACCTGCCCCAGCGCCACTTTGTCCACCACAAATCCCACTTGACCAGACCCGGGATTGAACCTGGGCCGCCGCGGTGGAAAGCCAGCGACTAACCCGCTTGAGCTATGGCGCAGCCTGTCTCAGTAGTTAGTACGACCGCAATAACATGTTTACTTTCGTCTTATTCAACTCAGTAACTCAGACAACACAAAGTAGAATTGCAGGACGGCCGTGCATAATGAAATGCTATTATGTGGAAGAAGGCGGTCGCAGCCTCGTTTAAGGTACACCACGGAATTTGGCTGCAACGAGTGAGGAAATCCACGCAGAACCAGTGGGTGTCCCGGTGGAGGTGCGAAACGTACACCTCCGAATAGAAGTCTGAAGAGTTACTTCTTGCAACAACTTGCTTTGGATCGAAATGATGACATCGGTGATTACTTAAGCAGAGTCCTCTTCGAATGGCCAACTCGAGCTTGCCCGGCCGCAAGAAAACACTTGCAAGCGGTAGATAAAATGGCTTTGTGCATCAGAGGGGCAAGCAGAGAGAGAGGGTGTCAGATGTCTAACTACGCTGTTACTGCACCTCTAAGCAGTTCACTACTATGTACTCTTGCAATGCAATTTTCTCTACAGTGCTTATGTGAAAAATAAATCACAAAAATCATCTGAGATAAGTTTCCGTCGTAAGTTTCTTGGTGCTCGAGTTCAAGTTTGATTGACGATTTTCGAATCGGTGAATGAAGAGTGTTCAGTTGTGCCTTTCATAGATAAGATATAGTATACTGGACAGAACGCTGTCCTAATCGGGAAAAGTCTGATGAGATTGCAGCCAAATTAGAACATCCCTCACGTGATTACCTTAACAGGTACAGGTTTCGACGACAATAGCGTGGAGACTGACTTGAAATTGCGTTAGATTGCGTCTGCAATAAGACAGGTCCAAGTATAACTGCAGAAAGCGACTACGAAGAAGGTGGAATTTCTGCAACTGCTATTTTTCAGGCGGTGTTCTTGTTCCAGAACCTTTTTTATTGGTGAACGTTGGTTCCGTCTGAATGAGCATATCAGTTCCCAGAAAACACCCTCAACCAAACAGGGAACACGTAACACGAGACACGATATGCCCTGAGAATAAGAGGAACGACTCCCATAGTGGTGAAACTATGCGTGGTGTTAGAATTGGGAGAGATAAGATAATCTTAACAAGTTTTTAGTATATATATATATTTATTATAATTGACGAATATTTTTAAATACTTTTTAAATTTTACAATAACGTAATGACAAGCAATGAAATAGATTGACGTAAATGGAGCACCTGATGATGGCACTGTAGTGCCGAAACCTGTTGTGAAATAACAAGTAAAATTGAGTGCACTAAAAGACGGACGCTGCTTACATATCATGGACGAAGATCAGTGCAACAGGACGCTAAAATACAACATCCCAGAAAAATTGTTACTGTAGCAGAGTCAATCGTAGATATTGCCCCTTCATTAGGAGAATATTGGTGTGTGGTGGGCCACCGCTGCTACACAAACAGAAGGACCCGTATTTTATAAGTATTTTATAGTATCGCATCTTCACCGTTACACTTTCGACATTCCAGCAAGGACCCACGCCTTTGAGAAAATAAAATTCAGAGTGGTGTATCAATGGCATTCTTCGACCTCATTTGATAGCACTGAGGGGGAAGAGATGGTTTATTTTATGAAAATTAATGGTAAGGTGTGCACTGGTAATCATCCTGTTCCTCTTTTAAATTAGGTGTTTGCAGACACTGATAACTCGCAGATCTTGGCATACAAATTCTCCAGACTTTAATGCCTGTAGAGTCGTCCATGGGCAGGATGCTCTGAAGAGGGTGACGAATTTTCAGGTATTGCGGAAGGGGCTGAACTAGTGCCAACAGCTCAGTAACATCCTGTAGTATGAAGGTAGTTAGCTAGTTCGTTAGTTACTTATCTTGCTTGCCCATGTGTGGTACAGATTCCATCTAAGTCCTATTATATGTGGAGATTCATTACAAGGAACTTCTTTATATATTTTTCCAAATTCTTTCAATATTTCATCAAATATTCACTCATTTTGCATGAAAAAACTTCAGTCTGTAATTTCAGCACAGAGAGAAAATAATTTTTAAATACACAGACTACAGAGGGTTTGGACGCTTGGTTTCTCACCACGGAACCTCGGGTTCAATCTCTGGCGACTTCATGTGAGATTCGTAGCGCACTAAGTAGCACTGGAGTAAATTTGTCTCCGAAGTTCTTCGGCGTTTTCCTCTCAGTCACCATTCCGCCATTGCTCCATGCTCATTTATCTGTATTTCCCCGCCCTTGCGTTAGCCCTGAGCAAGCAGCATATTTAAAGCCTGGTGTTGCACGTCTCTTGTTTTCACATATTACTTCGCCGTCTCTTAATAAAATTCTATTTGAATTTAAAAAGCTGGTACACTAGATGTTTCGACCGATATGGTCAACATCAGGTGCTTCGAAATTAAGGCTCGAAACTGCTCTATTTCCGTCAATGTGTACAATTCCAAATTCTACCCTATTTTATGCGCTAATGTGTTATTTTACGTCTGGGGGCACGCGGAAGCATAGTTCGTTGAGGCACTATGTTACAATCCGGAAGGTTGCGGGTTGCATTCCCGATGAGGTCATTGGATTTCCCAACTGACCTAATCCTTCCAGCCGTACTAAGGCCCTGTGGTCGACTCAGTCTCTAGAAATGAGTACCAGAAATCTTTCTTAAGTGTAAACGGCGGCCGGAGCGTAAGGCTGACAAACTCGCCGCCACTTGTGAGGCGACTGTCTAGAAAATGTGGGAGCCTCTACGTTTCACAACCCTATGGCACTCCACAGCCTCTTACAAGGATGACTTTCCCTTTAGCTTTATGTTTTGTAGGTCTATAACAACAATAACTGTGTTTAGTATTTAACATATGGAGTACACTGGTGTTTCTTATAGTGTGGTTGGATGTGTGCTACATACTTGTAGCGCTAGGTGATTCAGCACAATCACTATTACATGTTACAGCCGTACAACAGCTGAGCACATTAAAGAGGATAAAATATGGATTTGTATACATTGACGGAAGTGTAGCAGTTTCCAACATCAATTAAATAAAAAACTGAAGATTGCCATATCGGTCGAAACATCAGTTCATCAGTGATTTAAAGTTGAAAGAGAATTTTAGGATTTTGAGTTGTATGCGAGATGGTGAAATAACAAGTGGAACTTTGGTTTTTAAGTTCGGGGTTCCACGTCGACCCGACACTTGGAAGATTACAGAGTAAGAACAGTTCGGCAACAGAGCAACACGGAAAAGCGGTTAAAGATTTTCTCTTCTGCTATGATTTTATATAATATCCGGTCGGAAATTAATGATACTGAATATTAATTTCGCAAGAATCCTAATCGTGTAAACTCACTTCATGCAATTTTCAATAATCATGCTTATGAATGGATTGAAATTTACAATTTTGATTTTCAGCGTTTTTATTAATACTCGTATGTATATTATGTACGTACATACGGGCGGAGAATTTCAGTATTAATAATGGGGTTGCGTTTTGTTGATCATATAATACATGAGCGTTATTCTGAAAACGACATGGAATCAAATGTTGTTGAGGTTGTTGGTGTGAGGAAGGGTCAAGGGTGAACGGGCGTGAATAAAACCGGCCCAGCTGGAATGAGATTTCAAGATTTTCATCGGATTCAGGACAAATGTTGAGAAGGTACCCAAATTTCATGCTGCACCTTCAGGCTTCACATGCAGCCATGGAATTTCAATTGGCACAGTTCCGCCCAACTGAAGCGAAGACCTAACTCAACGTCTTTCCTCTGCTCTCCAACCACAAAGCAGATTGTTTCCCATCGCTTTAACTTCTCCACTTCTCTCCAGCCTACATTTACCATAAGGTGCTGACTCTGCGAACATTCACGTTCAACCATTTCCAACCCCCAACCTCAGATTATGCCTCTCACCGCCCATAAGTTTAGTTTCTCTCTCACTCTCTATGCCGCTCACCATCTACTCACGCTTGAAAAAGCCAACTTATCGAAATTACTGTGAAAAATTGGAGATTCAATTGTCCTCCACTTTCACGGTACACAAGTAATTCGCTCACTCGCCGGAACATATCCAACAACTGAGCCACAGAAGGGATGCATCAGAACATAGGATATCGCTGTATGGATTTCATGTCAAGGGATGATGAAGTGATCACGAGATATATGAATAAAATATGAGGCGTCAGATTTCTCACACCTCTAGTGGACTACTCCGTGCTCCTGGAAATTATCGCTTTTTTTTTTCTGTACTGATCGGAAGATGAACAAATGGTTATTGTATATAGGTAGAGTTGCCCAACCCGAAAGTATGCTACAGCACACTTCATGCAACTGCCATATTCAGGAAAACCCTTACAATAACACCGTAACGGTTCCGAATGAGACTACGGCAACACAGTGTGCCGACTGTGCGCTGCAAGCGATGCTTTCAGGTAGTGGGTTTCCTTATTCTGCAGATAGGTGGATCTGTTAACAGCATTCTACCTGACAATAGCTGCTGCCATTTCCTAAAAATTCTTATCTAAAAGATCTTCCTGAAAGCTGAATTTTAGATGTTCTCAACACTGAATATTATGTTTGGATTGTGAGTACGCGAACCGGAACTCCTAGTGAATGCATCTGTGCGTGTTTCCATGAGAGCGTGCTTGCCTGAGCGAACAGGAATGGACACAGGAAGTGCGCACACCATACGTGTATTCTAGTTCAAATTTCAAGTTCAAATTTAGGCAGGGTTTCCAGTTACTCTATTGCGATTTTCTGCCGTCTGTCAAGGCAAATGTGAAGATGGTATTCTCAAACACGATCAAGAAAATCGTAACATAATATTGACGATTCCCTTGTCTGAATAATTTCTCTTTATATTGTGACATGTTGATCCCTACCGCCCCAGCTCCACGTAGCGGTAACTTAGCGCTCGCGTAATAGGCGAGTAATCACCCCGCAATGCGCAACGCGCGGTGACGTCACGAGCGGGGCCGAAGAGAGCCGAGCGGAGCCGAAGATAGCCGAGCCCCGTAACCTGGTAACTATGCAATGCTAATCAACAGCGGTGACGTCACACTAGCAACAGCGTCCTAGGCTATACGCCACGTCACACTAGCAACAGCGCAAGGCTATATAAGTGGACTCCACAGCAGCTACCAGTTCAGTTGAAACATAGCCTGCGAGTGAGCGATAACTAAGAAGTCAGCGAGCGGAAGACGTATTGTGTGCTTTCAAGACATAGTGAGTGATGTAGTACAGTTGTAGTCGGAGTGTGTATTTCAGGGAGACTTGTATAGCTCCCGCGTTATTAGAACGTGAAGACAAGTGAAGATTGTGTTAAGAGATTTTGTTGTAGGGTTTGTAAAGTGTGGAAACCCGTAATATTGTGATCATTAATTATAGCCGTTATTTGTAGATTGTTAAATAAACCAGTTAACCATCTCTACGGCGTCTTCTGTAACGTAAACACGTTACATTGGTGTCAGAAGTGGGATTAGAACTTACACACGTGATCAACGAGATTCGAACACAAGACACGTGACAATTTGGTGTCAGAAATTTTACGAACATAAACACGCCTGACAAATAATTGGATTTTTGTGCATCAAGAATTCTACTGCGACAAGATGGAGATGCAGCAAATGATGGAACTTCTACTGAAGGAAATCAGAGAGAAGCACGAAATGACGGAGGCAAACAGGAAGAAAGACAAAGAAGAAACGGAGGAAAATAGGAAGGCGGAGAAGGAAGAAATGCTGAAAGAGATTAGGGCAACCAAAGAAAAAGCGGAGATGGGCCTCAACGAATTACTGGCCAGATTGGAGGACGTCAGACAGACCGACCGAAGGGAACTGAAGGAGATGATGGACGTCAACCAAGCCAGGACAGACGGAAAGCTTCAGGAGCTTACAGAAAGAACGGGAAAAACACAACGGGAACTGGAGTCAGTGGAAGTGTGCCTCTGCGCGAGGACAGATAAACTCCAGGAAGAA
>NW_019723389.1:2695-88703 GCF_002891405.2 Cryptotermes secundus | reverse complement strand
AATTCGAGACCGTGGCAGAACACAACCGATGGTCGGACAAGGAAAAATCGACATACCTAATTACTGCCCTGAAGGGTCGGGCGGCGGAAATACTGCCCGGCATTCCGGCAAATGCCACTTACGAAGAAACTCTTCAGGCCCTAGAGGACCGTTTCGGGGACCAACACTTTGCAGCTGCCTACCGCTGCCAATTAAGAACAAGGACCCAGAAACCTGGAGAATCCCTGCAAGACTTTGCCACGGCCATTGAACTGCTTTCCCGTCGTGCCTACCCCAATCTACCTGAAGACCACATAGGAAGAGAGGCAGGAATAGCCTTCGTATACGGAATACGAGATGCCGATATAAGGTTCCAGCTGCTGCTAGGAGGTGAGAAGAAGGTAAACGAGGCTCTCCGACGAGCGCTAGAGCTGCAAGCGGTACTGATAGCAGCTAGACCTCACGAAGGTAGCACCAAGACATATCGGAGGTACCGATGGTCCCCCACCTATCCAGGAGACGGAAAGGTTCTGAAAGGTTCAGATGAATACGTATGTACACTTATTGACCAACGTGGGGCTGTATAATGGTCCCTTTGTAAGTTAAACACTTGTCAAGTAAAGTAAAAATTTTGAACTTTGGCCGTAACAAGCGGTTATAGTGGCAGGTGATGCAGAGTTTCTAGAGACTTGGTCAACCCTCAAAGTTACAATTTCCAGTGACACTACCCGTGGCAGTTCTGAGATTTAAATCAGGAACAAGGCATTCAGCTTATGCCAAGCTACATGAGGGACGACAGACTTTCTACTGCAGCCCTTCATACTGTCGATAAAACGGAAAGATGGTGAAAAGGAAGGATCTTGAAGGACGCGGATATGATCCATTCCAAACAACTACATGTGTATTCTGATCATCGCCCACAGGGATGACAAGGAGTCAGGAAACCTTCTGAAGAGGCGGTAACACAGCCAGGATTCGAAAGTGGTATGTACTATAAAGGCTGCCAATATCTCATAGGACAACGGCTTTACTATTTAGGTGAGGAACTACAAAGTGGTCGCTGGCTTGCCTAACCTAGTGTGCCAGTCTGTCATAACATGGTAGCATAAATATGACTGACCTAGAATTTGGGTTCCATGGATGAAGTAAAGGTTACATAGGCTTCTTAGATAATTAAGGAAGTCAGCACAAAACTTTACCTCAAATTTACATTTATTTATGCTGTACATGGTTCAAACCACAACAATAATCTAATCTTTCTGCCTGAGACGGATCAGCGACAGAAAACTGTTTCCAGGACATCATTCAGATATACCATAACTGGCTAAGAGAATAACTCCTTGAATTCGGATAGCGATATGTGGCGTCACAATTATTACAGTTTAGTATGAGGAAGGCTGCGTGCCGGTCACGGTAGCCGAGCGGTCTAAGGCATGCACTGTCTTCGCTCGCTCGGAAGCCGGGATCGTGGGTTCGAATCCCACTCAGGCATGGATGTTCGTGTGCGTTTTTCTGTGTTTGTGTACAGGTAGAGGCCTTGCGAAGAGCTGATCACCCGCCCAAGGAGTCCTACCGTACGTCTAAAATCTAGAAAAACCGAAGTGAACGGAAAAGTTCATGGATGTAGGCCTAGGCCCACTGGGGCTGTAGTGCCAAGGAAAAAAAATGAGGAAGACTGCAGCCAGGCTGCTCGTAATACAGCTCTGCTGACATCAGACAGGTATATCGTACGCCAGATTATGTCCAGCTTNCCAAATCCCAGAAGACTGCTTTCTTCAAGAATAAAGTTATTGGCATCCAACTGGTGACGTCCACTTGAAACAACAATTTCATTAACTGCCAATCAGAAGTATGCAAAAGGAATATGTTTAGTGTTGCGAAGCGAAAGTTCTCTGGTCAGGTGAAAATGCTGTATGCTGTGACTGACTTCCTGTAAATGGCATAAATTCTTTCGCCGTCACATTACAGAAAAATGCTCACAGCTTCATCTACTCAATAAAAAACAACTGACAGGACGTGGTAATTTTAGGCTCTCTCTCTGTCTTCTGGATTGAAACGCCTGTCGTTAAGTCAGAGCCTGACGTTTCGGAAGAACATTTAGTCCTTCGGATTCAGGGTATAAATGTAAGTCAAACAAGAAAAAAGCTGAGCTTTTTGCCTACTTCTACTGGTTTGTTACTTGGCTTACTTTTTGGCCCTGAAAATGGAGGTGATAAGTTCCTCCGAAATTTCGGGGCCTTTCCGAATTACATGGCAAACAACTCAGAAAGCCGTAATCTTCAACTGAGAAATATGATTGTCAACAAAGAATAAACAGCTATATTTGTTATCGCAACGTTTTCTTTGGACTGGCTACCCTGGAGTGAAAATTCTTTGCGATTTCTCTTAGGAACACCAGGGAAATCACAGGAAGAAACTTACTAGTCCTTGCATCTTCACGTTTATTTTCGCAGAAGGGCTTCGTAAAGTCTCTCTTTTACTGGCATGCTGGCCCCAGAAAAGGAAACTTGGAACATAATCAGCCATATATTTTGTGTCCCTGTGCTTGTGTGCTTGATTAATGGACTTAAATAAAATTCAGCTTATGATGTTCTTAGACACGAACAAATAAACAGAAATCAATACAAAGTCCGTCGAGTGTAACAATGTTTTTTAGGTAACTTCTTTCTCACTCTTGCCTTACATGTTTCGGTTTTAGTAAAACCATCTTCAGAGGCACATGGTACTAACAAGAAAACACTGGCGTTTTTTAACTGTACACAGTATACGAGTATATGCTGTGTGGGCACTGCTACAAATGTCGATGTGTAAAAGCACAACACTAGCTTGGAGTACTGAATGCACGTACAGAATGCACGTTCAACCTTCGCATTCCATCCGAAGTTGTTACACTCGACGGACTTTGTATTGATTTTATGTATAATAGTGTAACGGACCAAAATGAAACAATTCAAAATAAACAGACATTAAAAACTACACTGATATCAACTTAGCATGACGTAAAAATGATAATGGCATTTACGCTACTGTCACGTGTAAACGGTTTGCGCGTGAGTTATAAGACAGGTTTTGGATTGGATGGTTGGATTTATTGATATCTGCTTTAGATATTTCGGGATATAGGCAGTTATAGCGCTATCGCTGATCTACACACCTGACAGTTCACTGTTATACCCGCACCTACTACAAATTACCTAAATTTAACAGACACTAACCACTCAGGATAGTTACCACTTTAAGAGAAAGTCGGTGAATGTTGCAGAAAATTTTATATGTGATATGAACATTTTTAAAATAAGGAAGAGAAAAATATTTCCCACGTAGAAACTTTAATATAATCTGGGGAAATGTTCATATGATATTTATAATATTGTGACATGTTGCGCAAAGGAGAACTCCCCCCCACCAGCAGTGCCTCGGCGGGTGAGTCAGCGCTCCCCTCCCGCCCCTCCGCGGTGACGTAACGCGCAACGCTACGTACCCGTAATCAACTTCCTACTGTGACGTGGCACTCATTACGCCACAGGCAAGCACTGCAGCTATATAAGTGAACTGCACCCCAGCTACCAGTCAGTTGTACTGTGACAGCCGCCGAGTTATAAAGTAATAGTCGCCGAGCCGAGTTATAACCTGGCCATCGCCGAAGACAGTTCCGAGTTGTAACGTAACAGTCGCCGAGTGTGTTATCAACAGTTCTCCAGTCAGCCGACTACTGTTGGAGTATAGCAGCCGCCGCGGAAAGAAGAACCAGACGTGTGTGTGATTGTGTAATTGGGAGCGTGTGATGGAGTGATACAAAGCTCCCCTACTGTAAACGTGTAGACTACTGAAGGCAGAGCGAACTGATTTGCGCATAGGGTTATAAAGTGTGAAACCCCGCAACAGTGTTAACAGATTAATGCGATTAGGGTTATAAAGTGTGAAACCCAGCAACTGTGTGATAAGTAATTGTAGCCGTTATTTGTAGATTGTTAAATAAACCAGTTAACGATCTCTACGGCGTCTTCAGTAACGAAACACGTTACAATATGATCACTTGTTAATGTATACTTTATTTGTATTGCAGGATAACTACTCTCACTCAGGGAGCTGAGCCCTTCTTTAAAAGTCGCCAACTGTGTAGCTACTCAAGAACTTCCCAGCATTTTATGGAACCCGAAGATTCAGTACCGTGTTCATAAGAGCCCCCACTGGTCCCTATCCTGAATCAGATCAACCCACTCCATACAATCCCATCCTATTTCTCTAAGATCCTTTTTAATATGTACACCCACATACGCCTTGGTCGTCCCAGTTGTCTTTTTCCTTCTGGCTTTCTCAGCAGTATTCTATATGCATTCCTCTTCTCCGCCATTCGTGCTACATACCATGCCTATCTAATTCTCCTTGACTTGGTCATTCCAATTATACTTGGAGAAGAGTACAAGTTATGAAGCTCCTCATTATGCAGTTTTCTCCAACCTCCTGTCACTTCATCTCTCTTCGTCCAAATATTCTCCTCAACACCTTGTTCTCAAACACATTCAGTCTCTGTTCCTCCCTTGATGTCAGAGACCAAGTTTCACGCCCATACAGAACCACAGGCCAAATTATAGTTTTCTATATTCAAATTTTTATATTTTTAGAAAACGGACGAGAAGACAAAAGGTTACAGATAGAATGATAACAAGCATTACCCGAATTCAAACTCATCTTAATTTCTTTCTGAAACAAATATTCCCAAATATCTGAAATGTGCCACATTTTCAAAGCATCTGTTATCTGTCTTTATGTCTTAACTTTGCCTTGCATTCTGGTGACGAGACAGCGACATATACTTAGTTTTCTCAGCGTTTACTTCTAGACCAACTTCCTTACTAGCATCAATTACAGTTCCTGTGTTTCTCTTTATGGTATCTATGTTACCACATAGTAGATTCACATCATCAGCACAGACCAACAGCTGATGTGGTCCATTTAATTACAGTCCCACCTGGTTTTCCTGGACTCTCCTAATGGCATATTCTAAAGCAAGGTTGAAAATTGGGACAATTACTCTAATAATTAAAAAGAAGAAAATAAAAGTTTAAATTTTCAATGACATGCAAATTTTTACGTTCCTGTTGTACATGTTTTTTCTTTCCTTGGTACTACAGCCCCAGTGGGCCTTGGCCTAACTCCTTGAACTTCTCATTTCACTTCGATTTTCCTAGATCTTACACTTTCGGTATGACTCCTTGGGCGGGTGATCAGCTCGTCGCAAGGTCTCTACTTGTACACAAACACAGAAAATCGCACACACACAATCTAAACATCCATGCTCTGAGTGGGATTCAAACCAACGATCCCGGTTTCTAAGCGAGCGAAGGCAGTACATGCCTTAGACCGCTCGGCTACCGTGACCGGCGTTGTACATGTTTACCTCCTTTATATGGATCGAATTATTCTGGTATGAGTATGCAGAATGCGTCCATTCAAGATTCCGTTTAATTCGTGCCTTTTCATAGTGAGGACGCCAATCACAGTCCGCAGTCATTAGCAAAGCTCTTATTTATATCTATCAAACTTATTTGGTGAGTGCGAAACAGACAGAAACTATCCAGCGAACATCTGAAGCCCACAGTCAATATGAAGTAAATATATCAGACTAAAGCAGAACACAGTTGCCAACCCCTGTTCTGTAACAAACCACATCGGCTTTGTATTTGAAAGCGAGTAAAACTGTAAATTAAATGTTTACACATGAAAGTATGATCGAGTAACTATTCCTGGTCTCTTTTGCGGTAAAATCCTAGTAGTCATTTTAATATCTCAGGAAAACGATGGCACAATTCACATCAAGCTATAAGGACTCAGGAAGAGGTAATGAATTGAAATGAATAAACTGTGTTTTGGCTTATTTCACTGTGGCTGTCTCCTTTAGTTTTATTAACAAACCCCATGGCGTTAAGTGTTGCTTCAGAAAATGATAGTCTATGATCTTGTTAAGATCTTCCCTGCCTTTCATGGAACTCAAGATTGAGTTCCGTCCTAATCTGAGTGAGATAAACGTGGTCCAGAATGTCTATTTTAATAATACCCTGCCATTTACATCCATATATCCAAAATAATCCCTTAAATTCTTGTTATTGAACTTATACTGGAGTGGGGGGTTGGGATTCATATGCTACTTTGTCATCATTCAGTAAAGAACAGTGTAGAAAAGTATAAAGACATTATTACAGGCTTGTTTCTTTACTTTTTTCATTCTGATCCGTCAAGCTAGTAAACTAAATTATAGACTATTAGTTAACACACTCCAGTGTAATTCAATTTGTGTATGTTTACTGCGTTTACATGTTTCGGTCAGCTGACCATCTTCAGAAGGCATAAGGCCAACATGTTCAGGTACTACTACTGCAAAGTTCGTAATACATAATTCGAAATATTTATATAAAATTTCTTAGAAGTTTTTTAAGTAAAATTAGGGTTGTTTCTTCATTTCGATACTGACTTCTCATCACTTATTTCAATGCCAAATAATTTCACATTTATCTTAAACAAAATGGTTAGCGAACCCCACCATTGTTATATTCAAAAGGCGGGCATTTCACAATTTACTTGTTGTTAACTTCAGCAGTATGTTGTAATAAACCGCTTGATATTTCATTTATAAAACAGATCACATGCGTAAATAAGGAAATAACAGCAATAACATTTTTACATTATGAACACTTTCATCCTTAGGTGGCTTGCCACAAGAATATTGCTTATAAATTTACATTTAAGCTGTTTAAAAATATTTTTGTTGGCTTAGAATTATGGCTGTCCATACACTGCGCAATATTTGAATATTATCTTAAATATTGGTATTAATATTTCGAATATTATTTCTTTTGCGTTTCTGATTTTTATGAAAATACGGGCAGGGGCAAGCTCTAGGCTTTTGGGTGCCCGTGCACTTTAAAACATGACATGTTCGACCACTTACCGACAGAAATCTTGTCGCTGCTGAACTGGACACGTTGCATCACATTACCAGTACAGCTAAAGAGCTGTGCTGGTGAAGTACGTAGTTCGAACCACACAGCACTTTAATTAACTATACACCACGGTTCTCAACGACTGCCTATTATAATATATAACACAGAAAGTAATTTCACAGTACACTACATTCTCGACTTATTAATTTCATAGAACAGAAATTATTATTACACATTTTCACAAGCACAGCCGAAACATGTTGTTAATCTATTTTCAAATTTGATGTGTTGTGACTGATAAATATAGTGCTCATCATTTAATTATTATATTAGCATAAAATTATATTGTTCTTCTTATTATTCTATTATTGTATCATTGTATTGTCTTATTGTATCGTTATATTGGATTATAGAGTGTTTTGACTTGTCCTATGTCATGTATAATGATCCATGGATGTGAAGTGAATAAATAAATAAATAAATACCGCACTTCACTTTCGTCACACTACTAGCTCTGACTGCTGTTCGGCGATTTCCGTGATACTAAACCGACACACGTGATCGCTGTGTATATCTCAGGCTGTAAGTCCGTCAAGCCTTGAGAGTAGACGGTGAACTGAATGTGCGAAGACAGAAACATTCTCAGTGAAAGAATATACACAGGGACAGAGAAAGACACGGACGTATATCCATTACACATGAGACAAGAATTGCTGAAAGAGGTGTCTATGGAGAGTGCTTTCTGCTTTTTATTTAATGCTAATGGTGTGGGACAAAGTCCCTTGTACTGCGACCACTTCTGGCCTATTGTACCAGCCCCAGATAATAGGTGAGGGTGATTGTGGAGCAATTGATGGAATGAAGATTGGCAGGGGAAACCGAAGTATTCGGAGAAAAACCTGTTCCAGCCTCCCTCTGTCCACCATAAATCCCACTTGACCAGACACCGGGATCGAAACTGGGCCGCCGCTGTGGGAAGCCAGCGACTAACCGCTTGAGCTTTCTGCTTATATGCATGCTGTGATGGGTTACTCGCTGACGAATACATCCGCTCTCGGCTTAGGCCTGATCTCGTACCTTGAAGACGGTGGCAGCAGGTTTCTATGAAACTTGTTAACTATATGGTATCACATCCCAGAATAGCCTCTTTCTCTTTCATTTCTTCTGCTGGGGTGAGAGACTGAGTCCTCTTGGTGCGTCGGCCACTAACTGCCCTACTTTACCAGCCCAGGATGAGTGTGGAGCAGTCTTTGGAATAAGAATTGGCAGAAAAGCAGAAGTACTCCGAGAAAACCTACCCTAGTTCCTCTTTGTCCACCACAAATCCCACACGACCTGACCTGGTCTCGAAACCGGGCCGCCGCGTTGTACCCTGAAGAGAGATGCAGCATATCACTCGAAACTGTTGGTAACTGTCTACCCACTAAGCGAATAAAAAAAACATGGAGACTGCGTTTTTCCTACTTAAAATGTATAGAATTGTACGAAACACGTATGAAAAATATAAAAATAATTCAGATTCACAATTCTATGCCACTAATTTTCGATAATTTTAACCCTGAATTAAATACAAGCAAGAAGACTGGCTTACTTAAGACACTAATGACACTATCAGGACTTGCACTACAACGGTATCCTGGAATCATTAAAATCGACATCAGTGATCTCTTCAAAGTAGCAAGAAAACAATTTTGCTCTTATATTTAATGAAATCAAAGAAATTTGAAATTGAACATTCATTTGATCTAGAACAGAGGTGGGAGATTTTTCTCGAAACTTGTCCTTGATCGTTTATGCAGAAATATAATGTAGGCCCCTTTCTTCGCATGTTACAAAATTTTCGAAATAGAAGAAGATTAATTTATTACTCTATATAATGTGATATCTGTACTGCACTAAGAACATTGAAATTGTCTGGCATCAAGGTCAATGAGATGTACACGTACAAAGTAGCAAATAATACTTGCAAATCATACATATTCCATTAAAAAATTAATTTCAATTAGTGGCGGTGGAGTCCAACTTGGTCCACTCGGTACGGCGCCCACTGATTGGCCCGGTGATTATGATGATGATATATTTGGTGTAATAAATATTGGCAGGGGAAACCGAAGTACTCGGAGAAAAGCTGTCCCAGCGTCACATTGTCCACCACAAATTCCACTTGACCAGACCCGGGATCGAAAGCGGGCCACCGCGATGGGAAGCCAGCGACTAACCGCTTGAACTATGGCGCGGTCTTCATATTCCATTAGAGTACACATTTTACTGTTGTTTGGAACTAGAGCACAGGGCTTGAAAATTAAACCGACATTTTTCCCGGGACATAAATGGAAGGATGTGTCATGAAATTTGTTGATGAACATTTGCGAGGAAGGACGATGTTTGTTGTTGAAACCGAGAGATAGGTTCTTACGGAGAAGACGGATTAATATGCGATTTTTATAAGAGGCAGGTGATTGATGAATGATTGATGAGTGTAAATACACATTAGGGTGAATAAACACACGAGTTTGAGTGGTTCGGATTCCAGAAGCAGAACAGTAGCGTTCAGTGGCTTGATGATGTTGGTTGCTGTGCTACCTCAGGTTAGACTTAACGGTAATGCTTAACATTTTACTTTGAAGGAAGGGTATAGGTGTTGTCGTGTCTGGCGGTGCTCAGGACCAAAAGGAGAATGCTCAATATTGAAGAATTTCGAAAAGAACATGTATTTACCATTTAACTTGGGTTGAATAAAACAAAAGACGTGCGTTTGAAGGAAATGTGGTAAGCTTAATTAAATGGCAAATTTATTTAAATATTTCATTGGAAATCCGAGAGAAATTGACAACTTCAGAACTTGGAATGAGATGGAAGGATAATATTAAAACATAATGTCAGATAAATTGTGCTTGAACTTGTGAACTGAACTAGCTCAGATGGAAATGGTTTTTGAGAAGAAGATGTTAAACCCTAAAACTCGGAATTTCTGCACCGACTGAATAATTGGTTCTTGGATGACCTGGCTGGGGATTTTATTCAGTATCCCAAGAAAAACGGGGGGCACGCGGTAGCGTAGTGGTTAAGGAACTATGCTACAAGTAGGAAGGGCGCGGGTTCAAATACCGATGAGGTCATTGGATTTCTTTCAATTGACCTAATCCTTCCAGCCGCACTAGGCCCTGGGTTTTACTCAGCCTCTAACAGAAATGAGTACCAGGAATTAAATAAATAATTTTTCTAGGGAGTAAAGCGCGGCCGGCGCGTAAGGCTGACAATTTTACCGCCATCTTTGAGCCGATTGTCTAGATAATGTGGGACCCTTAACGTCTCACAACCCTATGGGCCTTCATGGCCTGTTACAGGGATAGCTTTACATTTTTTAACCCCAAGAAAACATTGCGGAAGTTTTTTTACGACTACGTAGTTTCAGGACTTTCACAATTCACGGTTCATTTATAATATGTCCTATGACGTCACAACGCGCTTCACTGGCCTTATTCAGCAAATTAACTCAGACATATCAGCGTAATCAACAGAGAAATATGAACGGACTCGCATGTTTGTAAAAAATTGTAAATAACTTATCTGTTATTTCCACTTCTACGTGGATCTAATGATAAGTAAGAATCATTGTTCAATCTAACCCTGCTTTATTAAGACTACCTTTCCAAAGTCAGAGCCACACTGCGACTGACGGTCAGTCAGTCAGTAAGTCTTGGTGTCGAGCCCCATTTGGGGCTGATGATCAGATATTAATTATTACCGTTGGACATTTACGGTCTTGTTTCTGTGGGGCGCTGCTCTGAAGAGAGGACGGGTCTGTCTTTTGTATATGCTGCTGGCCCTTGCCAGCGCAGTCTTACTAGGGTTCGAGTCCCTTGGGATTCGTGACCATATTTTACTCTCTCAGGTGTGAGACTTCCCTTTTCGTCGCCTCCTACGACTGGCAGAGTCACGGTGGAGTTATTCGACCCCTCCTCCACATTGGGGTGTCAGACTAATTTTTGATACTCAAAAAATGTTTTATATATATATATTCACTCACATAACCATGGTAACACATAACAATGAGAAATTCTGTTTTTACACAGATAACTGTAGTAACACATAACAACAGAGAAATTAGGAATTGAAAATTGTTTACTACGACGTTGCTAACTCTAGCAATATATTTTAACATTAGAGAGTTGCCAACATAACATTATCAATGTAAGAAGTGTGTATATTTTAACTTTATACCCGTTGTTAAGCAACGGCTTGGTAAACCCATTCGCGCAACACACATCCACGTAACAATAGGCAACAGCCCGGTAAGAAGCTTCGTCAATAATACAGGCTCTGTTCTCCGTTGGATCCGTGCAAAGTGGTTGTAAGAGAAGCGAATTCCGAAACTGAAGTATTTGAGAGCAGAAGGACAGAAGAATACAAGGACGAGAATGGAGCATATCCTAACGGTAGATTAGCAACTGCACTATAATTGATGATGGTGATTAAGAGAGATTGTAAACGAAGTGTTGCTAAATCTAATCATCTTTTTTTCCCCTTGGCACTACAGCCCCAGTGGGCCTAGGCCTACCTCCATGAAGTTCTCCGTTCACTTTGGGTTTTCTAGATCTTACACATTCGGTAGGACTCCTTGGGCGGGTGATCAGCTCGTCGCAAGGCCTCTACCTGTATACAAACAAAGAAAAACGCACACAAACTAACTAAACATCCATGCCCTGAGTGGGATTCGAACCCACGATCCCGGTTTCCAAGCGAGCGAAAACAGTACATGCCTTAGACCGCTCGGCTACCGTGATTGGCAAATCTAATCATCTAACCCATTATTGTTAGTTACTCAAAACCCCGGACATGTGACAATACATAAAAATTTGTTCGTGGTTTGCATGTTGAATTTCCCATCTGTTCCAAGAGCCGTTGCCAGGTTATGTTGAAACTGAATGTGGAAGAATATCACTTATTTGCATTTCACTGTTTTCATTTTTAAGAAAGCGCATTAAACATCAAAGAACACGCAGTTTTGTGAGTTACATCACGCAGTATACCACTTCCAGTCTTCTATGTATTGCATGAAGCCTGTCTTTGAAGGGGGAAGATCATTTTACTCGCCGACGGGGAAACTCTTATCAAGTACGCGAAAAGTCTATGAGCAAAATTTGTGATAGAATTCAATTCACGTTGGAATAATGATCAACATCAGTGTGAAATCAATATACTAGAAGAGTCGATTAAAAATAGCTGTAGAAATACATTTTATACAATTTTATTTACTTATTTTTGTAAATTCTGCCTTTGAAAAACAATAAATTCAGAATTTGTGTTATATGAATCAGGGGATGCAGTTGTCTTACATGAATTAAAAGAATATCTCCGGACAAGTAGTAATGTATGCTTACTACACAATTTAGTAGAAATTCGTCGAGTAATATAGAAGATAACGAATTTTAACTTGACAGCCGAATTAGTTTTCTGAACGAAAGGGCCCCTATGATGACAGGTTTCAAATTTAGCCAATGCTACGAGTCGATAAAAGAAGAGAAAAACATGGAAGGGCTGAGAAGAATTGACAACGCAGCATTTATTTCTCCCATCCCCTCGCTAAGCAGGACTGAACGGACTGAAAGACGGAAGAGCGTGCTGGATTGAGTCGGATTGGTCAGGAGTTCAGAGGCTCGCTCGCATCGGGTATCATTCAGGTCGTGAGTTACTGGAAGGAAATACATGACTTCGTAAACGTTTCCTCANNGCTCAAATAAGCAGAAGATATATGTCCATAAGTAATCAAAATTAAACTATTTTAATAATATAAAAAATATATAAACGAACCAAGATATCCTGTAGGTTTAAGTGACTTCTAGCATCAAAGAGATCCAAGAAATATATTATTCACAATAAATGATATAAACTCCGTCTCAAGTGCAAACAATATATTTTGTGTCTTTGATCTTGCTCCCTACACTACATGTTTCGGCCTCAGACGGCCATCATCAGGTGTGTAACACTCACGTCGCTGTCACACTGCACCCAGTTCAAAATTTAAGATCTAAAACACTCTCCCTGTCATTATCAACTTCTACTTCGTTGATAGCTGTCCACCCGTAGATTACTTCACACACGTTAATTTTGAGTTTATTGTAATAGCACCATAATAAAATCTTTAGTTCTAATTTTAAATGTTTAAATTCTTGTCCAAATTTTAAAATTTTAAAATTGTTAGGGTTATTCGCCCTGTATTTGAAGTGCTGCAGCGACTAGTCCTTGTTTCCACACTGTATAGGTGTTATCCTGTGTAGTCTTTCTGTGTGCGTGCCGCTGCTATTCTTTACTACGTGTGAGCACACGTTCATAGTCACGACTAAACAAGGAGTTCTGTTTATAAATCATAAAGTTTGCTCTTCTATTACTGGTTACCAGTCCTAATAAACTTTTCTTGTTACGGCCATATTTAGATATTGTACACCTTAACTCGTAATCCAGCAATGGCATTCAGTTTAGCTTGGACCCACGTTAATTTTAGTGAATATACTTCGAAAATAATACTGCATTTAGGGTTGATTCTAAAGGGTTCTGACGATGGTGTATAACGCGCAGAATTACTGGGTTTTCGTATTTATACCATCGTCCAGTATTCTAGAGAACAGAAAACACGACGTTTCGGAAACTGGATGAATTTCCGTCATCAGGTGAAGGGGAGAAGACACCTACTCAGTAGGGATCAGTGATTTAGATTAGCTCGTTCTAAGGAGCCGAACT
The DNA here is from genome assembly GCF_002891405.2 of Cryptotermes secundus. Lineage (NCBI taxonomy): Eukaryota > Metazoa > Arthropoda > Insecta > Blattodea > Kalotermitidae > Cryptotermes > Cryptotermes secundus. Next base: position 75,042 of record NW_019723389.1, on the reverse strand, counting down.
ATGCGGGTGTCATCTTTCCCCCCCCCACTTTTTCACCTTAGAATGGAAACAGACCCAGTTTCCAAAACGTCGTGTTTTCTGTTCTCTAGAATATCGGACGATGGAAAAAGTCCAAAAACCCAGTAATTCTTTGTATTTATGTTATTTAGTAACTGAATATGAAACGCAGCACGCTGTACCAAGAACACGGTTTATATGAAAGGATAAGATGTTGAACACTTTATTGTGAGGAATAATTTTATTAAGCCTACAAAAATATTTTAACAGTTAACAATCAGCTGTAAATAAACGTGCGTGAATTTCTAATTTGAAAAATATGTCAGGAATCCCTCTGTTTTTTATTATTTTTAAGTAATCTGCCTGTTTCGAGGAGGTTAATCTTTAAATTCTTCGACATTTTCAATGGTGGAAAGCGTGTTGACCCAGGGAAGACATAGGGTTGCCCACTTAATGATAGAGTCTTCACAGAGATCACGGGGTCAAGGCAAGTATGGGGATTTTTTTCCTTGCACTATAACCCCACTGGGCCTAGGCCTACCTCCATGAACTTCTCAGATTCACTTCGGTTTTTCTAGATCTTACACATTCGGTAGGACTTCTTGGGCAGGTGATCAGCTCGTCGCAAGGCCTCTACCTGTACACAAACACAGAAAAACGCACTCACACAAATTAAACATCCATGCTCTGAGTGGGATTCGAACACACGATCCCGGTTTCCAAGCGAGCGAAAACAGTTCATGCCTTAGACCGCTCGGCTACCGTGACCGGCAAGCATGGGGATTATTACTCGGATATTCTTCAATCATTGTAAACCCGCCTTCCTTCTACCACCTTCTTCAGAGATTTGGTGGTTAATTGATGTTATTACTGCCTTTCATGTGTGGAAGATACTACTCCATCTAAGTAGAACAGTAGATTTGTGCTGCTCTACCACCTCATGACATGGAATTTTTCCCAGTTGCATACGTTTTTATTGCCATATAGTTGCTTTTTGTTTGAACTGTGATGCGTGAAAATCATATCTGACATCTCGAGTGAGCACATCAACCGAAATCTTCAAATATTTCAAGGGGTAGAGTGATACAACACAATTTCCGGGGAGTTGGCAGAGATTGTTGATATTTCTGCAACTTTACTGGAGACCGTGCTGGCTCACTTGAGTTCTGTGAAACGGCATAACACAGCTATCACCAAGAGCAGTGTTAACATTGAATGGTTTATGTGTACGGGCTGTTCACTTCATCAGCAACGAACAGTAGATGGTATTGTTGTCGTATACTAAAATCTTGCATTCTTTAGTATTTTAATTCACAAAGTTGACCTAAAAGGGAATAAGCCAGAGCACAAAGAAGAAGATCAAGAAGAAAGCAGTCTTTTGAGATTTGGCACCGTGTATAAGTGGTGTTAACCGACGTTTCGGAGGAACGTATCGCCTCCATCTTCAGGGTAGAATAAATAGTATAAGGAATCTGCAAGCGACAAGACCGTGAGAACGGTACCGTTCTCACGGTCTTGTCGCTTGCAGATTCCTTATACTATTTATTCTACCCTGAAGATGGAGGCGATACGTTCCTCCGAAACGTCGGTTAACACCACTTATACACGGTGCCAAATCCCAAAAGACTGCTTTCTTCATAGTCACCACCGTGAAAGCCTTAAATCTTACAAGAAGATCAAGAGTCTGGAACATCAGCGATTTAGCAAAAAAAATAATGTATCTTTATTTTTGCCTTTTAATATCGTGCCCACAGATGCGTAGTTCGTTACTACTCTTTAACTCCGTGCTCTCATATTTCGTCCTGAAACTCAGCAGACGGTTGCTGAGTAACTGTGGCAGCCATTCATGCTGACAACATGACGTGTTTGATGTTTTGGAGAAAGGGACTTTGAGAAACATTTCCAACCAAGCAAGAGAGAAAGATACATTGTTGCAACAGCATGGACAGGTTTCATGACTCTAGTATTGAGCAGTTTATCAGCATCATCTGCAGCACAGGATTAGATAGAAGAGACATGTTCTGAGTTTCACACCCGTCTCTTCACGGTTTGTCGACTCCTGTCTTTCATCTCGGTATATTCGAATTTGTTTTAGGAAGATCTAAATTTATGGTGTTCTTTATCTGATAAAAACTGTATTGAACTTCAGCACAGTATGGAAACTATCTGTATCATGTACATTGTTCTTGTCTGTGTATAAGTAGAAGTAAGTGGTAATACTTTTTAATTGTCTTGATATATCCACATGATTTGCTTCAGTATTAAACACCCAAACGCAAAAGTAACATTAGTATCCACTGCATACTTTATAATTTAAGTTAATATCAATTTCTAGGCCAGGAAGTTTAGTTTCCATGTTATAGTATTGTAACGTGTTTCGTTACTGAAGACGCCGTAGAGATGGTTAATTGGGTTTATTTAACAATCTACAAATAACGGCTATAATTAATGATCACAATATTACAGGTTTCCACACTTTACAAACCCTACAACAAAATCTCTTAACACAATCTTCACTTGTCTTCACGTACTGATAACGCGGGAGCTATACAAGTCTCCCTGAAATACACACTCCGAGTATAACTGTACTACAGCAATCACTATGTCTGGAAAGCACACAATAAGNTGTTGATTAGCATTGCGTAGTTGCCAGGTTACGGGGCTCGGCTATCTTCGGCTCCGCTCGGCTCTCTTCGGCTCCGCTCGTGACGTCACCGCGCGTTGCGCATTGCGGGGTGATTACTCGCCTATTACGCGAGGGCTAAGTTACCGCTACGTGGAGCTGGGGCGGTGGGGATCAACATGTCACAGTATATATTGCAATATCTTTTTTCTATTATAATATTCGTTTAATAATTTTGCAGTAAATATGGGANGTTGAAACCATTCAGAACCTGGTTTATACTCGTTAAATTTAACATATTGTAACGTGTTTCCGTTACTGAATACGCCGTAGAGATCGTTAATTGGTTTATTCAACAATCTACAAGAAACGGCTACACTTAATTGTCACACAGTTGCGGGGTTTCACACTTTATAACCCTATGCGCAAATCAGCTCACTCTGTGTTCAGTAGTCTACACGTTTACAGTAGGGGAGCTATGTATCACTGTATCACACACACTCCCAATTATACAATTACACACACGTCCGGTTCTTCTTTCCGCGACGGCTGCTATACTCCAACGGTAGTCGGCTGACTGGAGAACTGTTGATAATACACTCGGCGACTATTACGTTAGAACTCGGCGGCGGTCACAGTACAACTGACTGGTTGCTGGCTAACTCGGCACTAACTCGGAGGTAGCTCGTGGACTGACTCGGCGGTAGCTCCAGGACTGACTGACTGACTGACCCTGTGAATAGCCTTCGCTGCTCCTTATGTAGCCTTGATCGGACAATTGTCGTCTGGTGCCGTGTTGCTAGCCACGCTGTCCGGAGTTGTTGACTGCTGCCTAGCAACCGCGATATCCCTCGGTGACGTCACCGCTGTTGATTCGCTTTGCAAAGCTTCAAGGTCGCGGGGACTCGGCTAACGTCGGCTCCGCTCGGCTCACTTCGGCTCCGCTCGTGACGTCACCTCGCGTTGCGCGTTGCATAGCTACCAGGATGAGGGTGATTACTCGCCTATTACGCGAGCGTTACGTTACAGCTACGTGCAGCTGGGGAGGTAGGGGTCAACATGTCACAATATGTTATTTATTTGTGTGAACGTTAATTTTGTCGTGCACATGACCGACTATTAATCTAGGGTCGTAAGATTCTATTAGCCACCCACTATGCTGATGGTGGTGAAATGTAATGGTTTTGCTGTGAACTCTGATGCATATTTTGGAATTATTTTACTTTGGCACCCAGACATATCAAAGTATTTGTGCTAGAAAAATATTGATATTTAATTTAGAAACTGCAACCTATATTTTGTGTCGGTTCTTAAAATTCTAATACTGTTTTTCGGTCAATGACTTCTTTTGGGGTTTGTAAATTTGCTTTTGTTACTAAGAGAATCTTTATGTAGAGTACCTGTATTCTGGTTCTAGAAATTAATATCCCCTTCTTTGTTGACATTATATTTCTTTAGGTATAAAGCAGGGCTGGAAATGGGGGATAGATGCAGGTAGTTCCCAACATTGATGCAGGCAGGAACAGGTTTACAAGCCTGCATTGTAATAATATTCTTTAAATGCACCTGGTCATGCCCGGGGATTTTCTGCTGATTTCTAGCTTTTGTTTGGTTCTTAGAAGCCATTTCTACGTCTGTAAATATACGAATAATATATTGGAAGAGCAGTATTAATACTTGCTATACAAAATTTATAATATATTATGAAACCGAAAAATTATATTCTATGTAGCTCTCGATTGTAAATTCTCAATAAAGTTATGTACGATGGAAACGTATTTTTCACTCAGATTCACTAAATTTCAACTGTCCTAAATACTTATGTATATTTTTTATGTTTATGATTCAATTTATAATGGTCAAGTTCATTTCAGTAAGGCCACTTTAGATTGATGGGCACGAAACAATTGCACTTGTTCCAAGAATTCGTCTGGAAACATTGTCCTGATAGATATGAGAGAAGTGATATTGGTTAAATCCGTTCATATGCACATGCAACAATATGGCTCAGGGTTACGTAATCATCGTTATTGCGTTGAGAACCAGTGGGAGATTTGGGGGTTGACCAAGTACGGTGTAGTTAAATTTCTCATCTATTGAGCTCTTGGATGTAGCAACGGCCATTTTGTAATAGTTCCGCTGTATAAGAAAATGGATGGCAGCATAGTGGACACAGATGTCAAAGCGGCTGCGTTGCCAGGCAGTAGCATTGCGTAACGCATCCATAATTTACAATTCCCTAGCGTTTTTCTTGTCCAGTAAATGCCATTTCTTGAAACGTAATGTTTCGTGTAGCAGCTCTGCATGATTCCGAGGGATTAATTCGAATTTCATATCGATTAAACTAATGGCTGTCCTGACTAAGTTTTACATTAATTTTCTAAGTTTTCCAATTAGAATGCCGGGATAGCACATAAAATACATGCTGTTTCAAAATGATGGATCCGATTTAAAATTGCTATATATCTGCAACCGCAAACCGCCCGTGAATGAAACTCTTACCACTTGAAAGGGTTGGGGACAGAGTTTCAAAAGATTACTGCCAGATGCCTCTCCCAGCGAATTTTCTAAATGCTTCACTGCCTAAACATTGGATAGGGCACATAGGAATTTGTTTGGAAAACCTGGAGATACTACGAAGTTCCTCAGTTACGTTAGCGAATCTGAAGTGATACCACTGCGCAAGTCTGTTTAGATGTAAACTGTTACGTACGAAGCATCACCGTGTCATGGGCAAGATGGCGTGCAAGCAGTGCAAAAATTGTTCCGCCTCAATGATAAGACTTTTCTTGTGTTAATACTCGTATAGTTTCCAGCGTAAAGTTCTCTACCAAATCACATCTTGCACTCATATACAAGTTCCATTCATCCATCCATCCGTCCATCTATTCCTCTTGCTCCAACTTGGAGCATAGGACATCCGTGAAACTCTTTGTTTCAGTTTAGTTTCTTGATTATGAGCAGTCGGTTGGATTCCTTGGACGGGGGATCAGCCCGACGCAAGACGGCTACCTACATAGGACAACACAAGCACAGAATAGACGCACACAGACATCCATGCCTCAAGCGGGATTCGAACCCGCGATCCCAGCGTTCGATCGAGTGAAGACATTGTATGCCTTAGACCGGGCAGACACTTTGACCGGCACTATATATATCGAAGACTGGTAAAATGGGGAATGCCCTGAATGAACGCTGAGAGCTGTGAAGAATGAGTAGAAAGCGACATATATTGTCAGGTAAAGGTAATTTTTCCCCTGTGCTTAACTAATTAAGAAATGTGCCATGAATGCTTGTGGGGAAGTGGATGTATAGATCCGTATGACGGTGTAAAATGGCGGACCGGGTCTGGCAAATGGCTCCCGCAGCTGATTGAGTGTGCGCGGTGGAGTCTACCGTGATCCNCGCTCGGGTAATAGGCGAGTCATCACCCCGCCACTCTCCCCGCGGTTACGTCACGAGCGGGGCCGAAGAGAGCCGAGCGGAGCCGAAGATAGCCGAGCCCCCGCAACCTGGTAACTACGCAAGGCGAGTCAACAGCGGTGACGTAACAGGATGACGTGGCACTCATTACGCAATAGGCAAGCACTGCAGCTATATAAGTGAGCTGCGCAGCTGGTACTAGTCAGTTGTACTGTAACAGTCGCCGAGTTGTATTCAGAGTCAGTCAGCCAGTCAGTTGTATTGTGGCATTTGGAGTGTACTAATTGTGATACTGCAGATAGCAGTAATCGTAAATCAGTAATTTGGGTGATTGTATGAGCGAATGTGAAATAAAATTCGCTATATAAAATACATCGTGAAGTTATTTGTCGCGTTATACGCCCAACACGCGGCAATATATATAAATCCGCTGTTTTTAGATTTTTTAAATTTTGGGGTGTAGTCCTTAAAGACTGGGGAGACGAAGAATGCATAGAGGATGTTGGTGGGAAAGGGAGAAGGAAAGAGACCACAGAGAAGACCAAGGCATAGGTGGGTGGGCAGTATTAGAATGGTTCTTAGAGAGATATGATGGGATGGTATGGATTGGATAGATCTGGCTAAGGATAGGGACCAGTGGAGGGCTCTTGTGAACACGGTGATGTACCTACGGGTTCCATAAAATGCTGGGAAATTCTTGAGTAGCTGCAGAATTGGCGGCTACTCCAGAAGGGCTCAGCTCCATGATTAAGTAAGTAAGTCTTTAAAGACTAATTAATTATTAGTCAAGCCTACTGAGCAGAATCCTACTTGATAAATATTATATTTGTGCATTGAATATATCACTCAACTATTCATTCTGTCTTTAATCCAGCTTAAATCTGTTCACAAACTCTCCTTAAAAAACATTAAAATCTGCTGTCTGTATTAATTAGCATTAGATTAACAGTTATATATAGTTACGTTCTGCAAGAGTTCAATAAATCCAATTACCAATCCAAATCCTGTCAGTAGTTACTGAGGTACGAGAAAATTCTCTACGGTGTAATACGTTATGCAGGGTACCGGAAATTCAGTTTTATTACGGTCGAGTGCTTTAGGCGCGGTGAACTTGTACTCAGAAACAGTACGAGTGGTTATCAGAACTTTCACTTTCTAATACTTCTGAAACCTACAATGAAGTACACAACATAATTCCTTTGAAGGAAACAAGAACACAATAATGAAACACATTCTACCGACGCTATATAAAGTAAAAAACGACAAGACCGTTACTCTGTCAACTTGAAATAAAGAAACAGTTCCAACAATAGAAATGTCACATTTCGGTCAATTCATCCTCACGAATAGTCAGTACAAGTTCATAGTTTCAAGATTTATATCTTCTGTGATGTTATGTCGTGTAAATGATACAAATTCCGTCCCAAGTGCAAACAATATATATTATATGTCTTTGGTCTTGTCCTCTTCCATATTACATGCTTCGGCCTCTATCGGCCATCATCAGGTGTATACTCTTAACGTTGCTGCTACACTGAACCCAGTCTAAAATTTAACATTTAAAAACACATTGTTATTTTCTTCGTATTATCAACATCTACCTCGTTGATGTGTGTCTGGTATGTAGATTATATTGCACACGTCAAATTTGATTTTCCTGTAGTAGCACTATAAAATCTTCAGTTATGATTTTAAAGAATTTTAAAATCATAACTAAAGATTTTATAGACGAGCAAAAAGAAAATACTAACATTTTCAGTCTGAGTCGTGTATTCCGAAAACCCCAAAAGATGTTGCGTTAAAATGAACAGCGAAACAGTCTTTGTAGTTCCGCCTAGACCTAAGCACTTAACATCATTTCGTAAGTGAGGAGGAGGAGGGAAGTTTAAAGCCCGTAACAGCTCCTTAATTGAAGGTTCCATTTAGAAGCATCGTGAACACACACACACACCTACTGCCAATAATTCGGTTGTTTTGTTAGTCTACAATCCTGACTCGTAGAAGAGGAAAGCTTTTAGCAGTGGCTAACTGTTATGGCAAAGAAACTTTTGTAAAGTGGTGCTCAAAGTAATCTGCTAGCCACCCTGATACAGGCCTGCCAAGTTTGTAATCCTGTTCATTGTTCCTTTACTTGATTACAGGGATTTCACACACAAATTCTGGAAGATTCTGCATTTTAACACTCGACTGAAAAGCTTTTTGTGTGTGGTTTTTTTCACCTGTTTTTCTGGAGACAAAATAACTTTCCCAAACGAGTATACTCAGTTGGATTTGAGGTTTTCGCAGTTGTGGCTATGAAGAGAACCATCTTCTCGCATTAAACAACGAGTTGTCTCGTAGAAGTTTACTGATGTTTCGGAGAAACATTCTTTGCTTGCCTCCTGCTCCTTATTGGCTACTTATTGGCTGATTCTTGCACCTTGATAGCAGAAACATTATGTGCCTCCGAAACATTGGCGTACTTACACCTGACTGCATTGCAACACATCCAAGCAGACGCTGCTCCTGAAATTTAGCTAGAGTCAACATTTATAGGAGGAAGCAATGCGGATTGCAGTGGCCGCGCTGTCTAAAGCATGAACAGTCTTCGCTCGAGCGAACACTGGAATCGTGGGTTCGAATCTCACGCGAGGCATGGATGTCTGTGAGTGCGTTTATTCTATGCGTAGGTAGAGACCTGGCGACGGGCTGATCCCCTGTCCAAGGAGTCCTACCGACTGTGTACAGGTTTAAGACTCTGAAGAGCGACAAAGATCCAGAGCGCTGTAGAGCCAAAAAAAAACAGAAAGCGGAATCAGTGAAAATCTATTTCTTGTGTTGTTTTATATAGTCACGTGTCCAAGGAATCCTACCGTCTGTAAAAATGATCGGTGAAACTGAGAAATCAGCCCTGTGCTCCAATGTGGCAGCAAGAAGGGAGAAAAAACTTCAGGTTTTGCTATAAACAATATTTACTAGGTTGTTGCATAGTTATCTAGTTAGTAACAGTCATTTGTTTTTATTTCTAGCTTCAAAACGCATGGACGATATTTGGAAAATATTTCTAAACCTCGATAATTGAATTCGTTTATCCTAACCAGAATTTTGTGAGCGAGACAAAATTATTTCAAAATCTGATTGTTCTCTTTATTATTAAAATTTGTTTGACGAGATGCCAGAAACTCAATTTACAAAGTTCGGAATGATCGAGTAAAGGTGAAATTGAAAGAATGTTAACGGATGAAGTCTTGTCAAAGCTTCACACTATGCCGGAGGAAAACCAGTCAGAATATTCGGTATTCCGACCAGGATTCAAACTGGGTGCCTGCGGAATATAAGTTGGAAAGGCCACCCTTAGAACCAACATGTTCGGTAAAATTTAGCATTTAAATATTTTAAAGCGATTGAAGTGTTCCGAATTGGGATAGTTGCGTTTTCTGTATATTATATCTTGGCCTTTACACATAGGCTCCAGCCTTAAATGGTAGATATTGGAGCTTATGTCTCATGTCCCAATGTCAGAATATCTTGAATTTGTGTTAACTAAATCAACTAACATAATATTGTAACGGATATGACAAACGTGTTACCAGGCAACAGTTCTGTAAACACGGTCCAACACGCAAAAATAGATGAGGCTGTGTTTTGTATGTCGTCCGCACCGAGCAGCGGTGGAACAATGGGGTTATGCAACCCGCTTCTAGGCAAAGGCTGGTAAACATATTTCTGCGTATCTGACCGTGTTATGAAATCAGTGACGCCATCAACAAAGAGACCGTGTTTCCGTGGGGTCTGTGCAGCGTGATTATAAGACAAATTAATGAAAAAGGAAACTCAGTTCAGGGCAGTTACTAGTCAGTCGTAAGCAAGAAGAGTGAGTCCAGAAGAATATTTAGTTCCGAGGCTTCAGAGTGATTGAAGACGAAATAACAAAAAGAATTCATAGTGATTTGAAGTGCTAGCTTCTTTGTTAAGATTTGTTGCCAGGAGACGACAAGTGAAGACGAGCAATTTTAGTGCGTTTGCAACGGTGAAATGGAAAATGTGTAAATCAGCGATAGCGCTGTATTTAAGTGTGACTGAGAGAACTTGTAACCAAGTTGCTAATAAATCCAATCATCCGCTCTAGATTTCTGCATTTTTTTTCACGCTTATCCCTTTAGACGTGACATTTGGTGTCAAAAGTTGGCGGTTCGGATTGTATTGGATTCTTCGACAGTCACAACCGTAAAATTCGTGACAAGTGATGTTAGAATTGGTACAGATTTGATGAGATTGGATCGAATTTTTGGGCTGAAGATAGCATTGTGTAATTACATCGCCATTTCATAGAGACTCATAATCATGGAAGATTTCGAAAGTCTGGGCGCTTTCATCGAACGGATGAGAGCGGACATGAACGCCCACTATGAAAGGAAGATCGCCATAATAAAGACTGGCGTGAAAGAAATGAAGACAGTAGCGGAGTACCAGGAGGTCCCTACGAAAGAGGCCGCAGTGAAATATTCGGTGACAATGAAGAAGCGATACAGGGGCCTGAGTCTAGCTTCAGGGCGACGTGCAGAGCCAAAGGAACTGACCCGAGGTGAGTGTGGATCCCGAAGGAAGTTGGCTGCCACCTGCAGGAAGGTGTCCCGTCGTACAGGAGTGGTACGGCACAAGAGAAATGTCTTCAGGAAAATTCGGACCCAGGGAATTGTGGACCGCGGAAGGAATTGGCCGCATCCGGCAAGAAGTGGTGCAGTCGAAGGGAGGCGGGCCTCAAGGATGCAGATCTGCACAGCGCTGCAGGTGTGCCTCAGGTTGTGAGGTGGCATCAGGGACGCACTGGTTCACTCTCTCAATACTAGTGTAAGCTATAAAATATTCCTGCATAATGGCGAAAATTTCGAGAGATATTTCCCTAGGCGCAGCTACTTTACAGAAAGTACTTATTTACTTACTTACTGACTTGCCAAAATTATGCGTGGATACAACTGTACCTCGCCGGTTACGATTCGATCCCAGCCCAGGCCATATGGGATTTTTGGTAGACAAAGTGGAGTGAGTAGTTCCGTTTCTCTTGCCAGTTCTTGTTTACCGAAATATTTCACATTCATTATAACTAGTCTCGATGCTGACTTACTTACATAGTTACTTATGTAGCTGAGCCCTTCTTGAGGAGAAGTCAAATCTGCAGCTACTCAAGAATTTCCCAACATTTTATGGAATCCGAACGTTCATTACTGTGTTCAAAAGAGCCCTACACAGGTCCCTACCCTGAACCAGGTCAATCCAATCCATACCATCACATCCTATCTCTCTAAGATCGATTTTAATATTGTACACCCACCTACGCCTTGGTTTTCCAGGTGATCCCTTTCCTTCTGGCTTTCCCACCAATATCCTATATGCATTCCTCTTCTCGATACTGGCAGTGTCGTTAAATAACCAACAAAAGAATATAATTTAAATGATTTCTGATAATTCGGCGGTTTTCTTATACTAGGTCACGACCTCTGTTTGTGACGACGCACATTTTGAGCAGCCATTTCTTAAGTTGCAAACGCCTCTGCACTGGCAGATATGTGCCTGTCTTAGCAGGGTTCTGTTCGCTCCTCCAAAAGCGACATGCGCCATTTGATCTAATCACTTGTATCTCACAGACACGATGTGTCCTAAGGAAACCCACCCTACGCTAAATAGCAAAGCAGGGCATGCCCTCTCGTTTTGATTTCGAACGCCATTGTACAGGGCCGTGGGAAGGGGACCGACGTTGATTCCATTGTGTGACAGGAAAAGGGCAGCACACGGACCTCTGGCTCGGAGTTCAAACAGACAGACTGGCATTACAGAACGCAAATGTAACACGAAAGAATCTGCAGAGCAGTGGCAAGACGGTTCACAACACAGAGTATCTCTGACTGTGATGTGTTTCTCACAAATAAAGTGATATGATAAAAACTGTCAGAGATGTAACTTTCGTAATCGAAAAGTACGTACATTGCATTGCAATCTTATAAGATGTTACCGTTCTTATGCTGAGATTTAAATTAAAAACGGTTTGTTTTACATGCTCACGATAACCTATTAATTCACTATACAGGGCTCTGAGAATCGTCAACTTTAAGTGACAGGTAACAATAAGAAACCTTACTTCTTTACTGAAAATTCTACAGAAAACATGAGGAGAAATTTCGAGTTAAAAAACGAAAGACATCATTAGTAGCATATAAAATATTCAAAACTAATGGCATACACATGAAACCCGAATTTCTCGATTTCTCTTATGCTAGTATTTCAAAAAAGCAATTCGATGTCGTAATTGGAAACAAGTAGGCACAATATAAACGGTGGCAAACGCAGCGTAGCGTGTCTGAATTCAGGAGTTGAAATGTTTGCAGGCGAAAGGGGCGCAAGTTTTGTTTTCACACAAAAATAATGCATAGCCACGTGTACAACACATCTGCTCGCATGATGCAGGAATCACACAGTGTCCTCGATATGGAGTTCAGTCGGCTACTGCTGTTATAATCGCTGTTTTATTGAGAATCATACTTATATATTCACTTTGTAGACATAATTTAAATACTTTAATGTTGCAGCATGCGGTGCATACGATAATCACCTTCCTGCAGAGGGTTAATGGCATCTTACAAGCCGCATAAATTAGATAGCATCAGAATACAGATCAAGCAGTCAGATAGTATTTTAATGTACTACTCCAGGACACGCCTGAACTGACAGACGGTCACGCCACACCTCAAACAAAATGGCCGGTATGAGGACAGTGATCAAATCTTATCTACTTAATATTTTGCTTGTTTGTCAATTTCGTGGGTTATATAGCATGAGTAATCAATTGTAACGCTGGTGAAACGACATGGACATGTTATATTTTGAAAATCTCCGAGGATTTGTCTGGAAGAACCGAGAATTAAAATTACAGGCTTTCGGTGAGGACAGTCATTCTGGGGTCCTGAATTCAAATGGTTTGATTGCCAAACTTATTAATGAGATTCAGTTTAGGATCCATTGAAATAAATTTCGAAACTACGTAGAAGAATTGCGAAATGAAATGTCATTCGTAGCAGTATTAAGTATTAATGCTTAGGAGACTGGATTAAAGCGAAAAATATTCAAGTTTCACCCAGGAGTTCGATGATCTAAGCATTTTAATATTTCTCCCATTCTGCGAAACTGTTACTCTGCGAAAGTTAACAAAGAGTTACTTCTTACATAAGAAAATTAATGCTTACTGATATCATACATTTTTTCCCATTAATTTACTCTTCCGTTAATATATTCAAATATTAATTCATGAGCATTTTACTAAGTCTGACATATATTTAACAAAGTATTAACTAATCTGTTTAATTTAACTCAAATGTCTTCTTTCTCTAGATATTTTGTTCCCATGTATCTCAGGTTGGATACAGCTCCGTTTCGAAGTTAACCGATAAAGGTAAAGTACGCATGCTCTGTATTCGCTATGTCTCACTGAACCCAAAACGCGGACTATGCGAATGGAATTAATAGATTGGTAAAATCCATGGCGTAATGAACCTTTGTGGCAGACAATTCATACAAACAATGTCAAATTAATTATAAAGTCTCCAATTGCGCACTACATCGGCGCGGTAGAGAATTCAATTAGAATTATTTAACACAGCAATTGTAAAGATTTACGCATTGGGAATTGAAACCGGATGACGTAATACATATATGTTGCTGCTTTATCAATGAACAGGCTCGAACACTGTAACACAAGTTTAGATTACTCCTCAATTAACAGCCTATTACAGTAAGGCAAGTCCCTAAATTTAGGGTTTTGGGAGTAAACAACCGAGTTGTTTGAAAAGTAAAATGGAAACGTGTAATTTCACATGGATAAAAATATTGTTAGTATTACTCATAGCCAATAGCATTAGGATAAATAAACTAAGACTGATAAGGGGCGACATATAGCAAGCAAAGTGAAATGTAAATCATAAAATTTTATTTTTAAATTTCATGAGAAGTGAAAATTTGGTAACGTGGATGAAGAATATAGTGTGGCGTGTAGACCCGTTGCTAGACAACGCCCGCGACGCACACGCGGCCAGCAGTATATGAGTGTGGCGTTTCTTATGCGCTCGGCGTTGTGACCGTTGTTATGCAATCGCTCGGCAAACACGTTCCAAAAATATTGGCTGCTTTCTGTGCTTGGTCGCTGTGGAGGCTGTATAACGACAGTTAGAAACAGAAAAGATTGGAGTGTTTGAGAGTGTCTTGAGTGTTTAAGTAACAGCGATAGCAACGGGAAGTGCGCAAAAGAACTCTGAAGATTTAAAACGCTAGTTGAAGACTGCGTTTAAGTGTAATGCCGGAAGTGTGTGATCCAGTGAGGCTGTTACAGTTTCGGTGCTGAGATACGTCACCCGGAGATGACTAGTGTGAGCGTGCAACAGTGAATTATGGGTGTGTGTAAATCAGCAATAGCGCTGTAGTTTAAGTGTAATTAAGAGAGTGTGTGCTAAGTGCTAATAAATCCAATCATCTTAACTAGAACACGTAATTTTGTCACGCGTACCATCCTACACGTGAGAGTAGGATAATATTAAAATACATACTACAGAAACAACTATTCGTATTTGAACTGTGTTAAATGAGAATAGGATAAGGTACGGTAGCCACATTTTGTATAAAAAATTATGAAATTGGTTAATTTTGATCAGGGAGCGTCTTAATCCAACAAATGACCATGAAATTCTTGAAGAAAAGACTGTACCACTAAGTTAGTGATTATTCAAGGTCATATATATTTTGATAATAAGTGATTTAAAAATAAAGTTTCTATACATTATGCTATCGTACCTATACTTCTCAGAAAAGCATACTATCAAAAACTGACTTCCCCCTGAATACGAGAGTTGAGGTTCTAGAAAATTGTACTGCTACCTTTCGGGATGTAACACGGTCTACCAGAATATACCACACATCCCAGGAGAGTTACCGAGAATAATTTTAGTTGAATCCAAGCTTGAACGTGTGTTTCATGATGTCAGGTGTTAGTAATTTATTGCATTAGGTTTAATTCAGGATTATGTATATACTGCATATATTTCTGGCTCCGAAATCCGGTTCTTAAATTCTTCCATCGCGTTTTAATCAGAGGATATGCTCCAGTCACTCACTCATGTATATATATGTGTGTATATGCCTGTGTAAACGAGCATGGTTTCGATCGAAAAGCTTGCTAAGGGGAGTTTCAAGCTTCATGCACTCGACTTCGCTTTTATAGAAACGTGTATCTGAATGAGGTACATGCAATATCGTAAAAGTGAAAAAACAAGAACTTGAAGTGAATGCAGGACAGGAGCCAGTCACTCATATAATTAGCGATCATGCAGCCTCGTACTGCGCTGATTGGTGCCACTGATATACAGAGCCGAATGCTGAAATTGACACCTCGTTAGTCTTTCATTTTCGCTTCTGTTTCTGACACTACTGTATGGTCTAAAACATCAGTCTTATAGTAGTTAAATATATTAGAGTGTTGGCGAGTCTATGTATAACACAGTCCATCAATAATGCAAAAAATTGTTGCTTCTTCTTCCACTTACCCTTTTAACACAACATGTTTCGATTCCAGATTGCCAGCTTCAGGTCCCTTAAATATGGCCATCTAGGGCTGAAACATATTGTGTTAAAAGTGTAAGTGGAAGAGAAAGGAACAATTTGTTGATTATTTACGGACTGTGTTATACAGAGACGTTTTAATATGGCTTGCAACAGGATACTTAAATACAGAATTGCTGGGGAGTATTTGCGCAACACTGTTGCAACATAAGTTGAAAATTTTACAGTTCACATTTCTGATATCCACAGACATCCCTTGCACTGATCCACTTTTATGTATTACAGCCCTTGAAGTTACGATTGATCTTATGTGAACCGACGTTTCGGAGGAACGTATCACCTCCATCTTCATGGTAGAAAATTCCGCGATCGAGGAACAAGCGAGACCAGATGGCTAGCAGACTGAGCTCACTCTGATGTGAGAAATGGTTACAACTGCTTTGTGAGAGGGGGAAGGATTAAGCACTGTATCTTGTGCCCCATTTAACTGATGCACAGCATCCAATCCTTAGTGAATCCGTCAAAATCCAGTGGACATTATGCTGAGAACGTCCAGTTACAACACAACGAGCAGGATATATGCATAGTATTGTTGTACACTAATCTTCCTGTGTTGTTTTCTGTAGCTACAGACTCTGAGATGGCCTGTCATTTACAGGACATAGCTTTATTTCTGTCTTTAAAAGGTAAAGCTATGCCTGTAACAGGCCGTGAAGGCCCATAGGGTTGTGAGACGTTGAGGGTCCCACACTATCTAGACAATCGGTTCATAGATGGCGGTGAGGTTGTCAGCCTTACGAGCCGCCCGCCCTTTAACCCCCAGGGTACTCATTTCTGTTAGAGGCTGAGTCGACCCCAAGGGCATAGTGCGGCTGGAAGGATTATGTAAATTTAAATTCCACTTCATCGGGACTCTAACCCGCGACCTTCCGGCTTGTGGCATAGTGCCTCAATCAATTTACTTAAAGGAAATAGGAAAACAAACATTTCCATATTGAACTCCATATTCTTTATCAAATACAAAAGCAGGGCGAATAAGATGGGTAGGACCTACAGCACGAATTGGATAGATGAGATATCCAAAAAATTAAAGACAGTTGATGTATAGAGAAGGCATAACGTGGGTCACTTAAGTCAATATAATAACAAGAAACAGGATTATACTGCTGGGGATAAAGTCAGAAGCGAACACACTAATGAGCTTACGGGGCTCCAGTAAACTAGAAGAACCTCTTGACTATAAGCTTCTGAATAAGGAACCTACTCCATGGTGAAGCATGGTGACGAAGCAAGCAGACACATTACGCTGCTTAGCGTATTAGGAAGAAACTGCAAGCCTGTCTTCATTGCACTCCTCAAGCAAAATTTAGTGTTTTGAAACTGCCTCTTCATCTGCGGCATAAAATTTGGAGACACCCCAAGATGTGATTTTACGTATCTGTAAGGTCTTCATGTATAAGAATCAGTCTGAAAATGTAAACCTATACAGTTCTGAATTTGTAAGACGGTAGTAAATGTTTTCGTTGTTTCTATTTTTATATTTCGTATCTCCATGTAAATTTCCACAATGAAGGGTCACAGTATGCAGTTTTACATTCATATGTGTATCACAGTAGAGCTGCAGTGCATATTCCAGCATTTCCTATAAGAACTATATAAAGAATATGAAAAATAATAGATTATTTCAGAATGAGGAATCGCGTTCTCGGCATTAATAGGTTAAGCCTAATATACTTCAATTAATTAGTAGGTTCTATGGTTGGTTAGCTAATGAATTAGGTAGACTGGTAAGTGGCAATGTAGGTACATATTGGCTGATATAAAATAATGCTCGATACCTTCATTTCTATTAATCTTGCAAAGAATTTTATTTATGGCTCGTACGTGTAGAGTAACAATGCTAACTAGTTAGTTCTTCAAATTATTTATACGCCTTAATACTTATGAAAGAATAAGTGCCAATGAAAGATTTTTTTTCAGTTTGTACAGTAAATATTGTTTGAAATATTTTTCTCTCCGTCAAATATTCAGGGAATTAATGTCCTACTTACCTGGAGGGGTTTGCGTAAATGTGTGAGCCTTCATATAAAATGACCACTTTTTTTATACGAGTTAAACAATAAATTGTAGTAAAAATCTCTAAAATTTTAAATTTCATGAAAATCTATGCCAACAATCGGACCGAGAAGCAAAGAGACGGGGAAGTTAATGGATATATTCTTACGGATTTCAGTTTCGAAAGGTCTAAAATCACGTCTTATGTGTTACAAAAATCGCGTAAAAATATTTAAGGAAACAACCTCTACTTGTATTCAAAACGTAACGAGATCTGTAAGTGTAGAATTATTCCAAATTAGTGAATATCGAAGCGTGTGACATGCACACTTATCACTGCGTTTTAAAAGATTCATCTAAGAAGAGCCGACAATTGCACTACACTCTCATGACACTGAAAATTCCCCCTTTTAAAGATGTGTCCTTCTGTTAACTTGTGTTTAGTGTTCTTGGTCACGTAATCAGTTTGTCCATCCCAGCACATTTCAACAAAATTACCTTTGCACTTATTACTGATTTTAACTGTACTACACAATATTGCCGGTAGATGGTAGCACTCCACTGTATATGTGAGCACGTTCTTGAACCCGAGCAGTTGATGTAGGCAAATATCTAGAGCTGGCGTGTTGAGGAACGGCTGAAAATCTAAGGTCTACTGCATGTCAGAATTTAAATTCAGAATGGACCATGAAGCCTGTAGAGAACACTTTAAAGCGGACCACTAACAACGATTACTTCAAAATTTAGTAGTGAATATAGGTTAGGGATAGTTAGATATTCATGGAGTGACTTCATATGTTAAATTTGCTTTCTCCTGTTCAAGCAAGCAGGCAACTACCTGGAGTAAGCGTTATTGTTCCATGCAGAGAACTTAAAGAAGAACTGCTTATTGCACCCAAGTGATTATGTTACTCTCTGCACAGCTACCGTGTTTTAGCTCAAAATTGTATGCCTAGTTGCAGGAGGTTCAGTAGAAAGAACTCAGTTTCTTTATATAGATATTAATATAAGTGTGTGTGTGTGTGGAAGAGTTTTCAACATTTTTACTACCTGTCCAACGTCTTAGTTAGCAGAACCGGAGCCCAGCTGACATAAACAACAGACAATTGTATTGAGCGCTGTTGCCGACTGCTTTTAAAATCGTCAGTCACTAAGAGTATTGTAATCAGTAATAAAATGTTTGGAACTAAAGGAATAAATAAGAGAGGGTTTCAATTGATATTACAGAAATATGTTGCAATGAGCGATAGAGTAACATGCTTTTGAGAATACGGTAATGAACCCCCGGGTGCCATAGAGGGCGTGGAGTTTCTTTAATCGCTGAGTTTATCAAGATGGGTAATGCGCAACGGCCTGAGTGAATTAGTCTGTCAGAATGTTCGGTTTCATATTCTAAAGGCGGTGAATGTGAATAATTCGATATTCTAGCTTCTAACACTACGTAGCTTGGAGGCTACCCGACGTTTCAGAGTACAGAATCACCTCCATCTTCTTGGTTGAAGAGTAGGTTATGCAAGCAACCAGTTGAAGCAGACGGCAAAGTAACAGAACGGCGTAATATAATTTTACAAAATACCGCACATTATAGTTAATCATCCAGCTCGTGGCCTACCCGCAAATTGCTAAATACTGGTATAAATTATTTATTGAAACACTAGTTCAATTTCAGAATGTATTGTGACGTGGACGACGCAACGCTCGGAAAACAACCCCCTTCCGCGGTGACGTAACAGCATAGGAGCCGTTACCGCTGCTACGGTAACAGGCCAGTAAACAGCCCTTTCCTGCGGTGAAGTAACAGCACTTTCTACAGTGAAGTAACAGGGGACACCGCGGTTACTACGCAGCAATAAACAACTCTCGTCAGCCTCCCCCAGCAACATCTGTAAACATGGAGTTTACGCAACAGTGAAGCGATGTGAGTTTTCCGCTGTCCGACCGAGGGTTTATAAGGAAGACTGGAATGCCTCAGACTCATCTTATATTGAATGGGCAGAATATCCCCTTCGTCAATCATGTAAAATACCTAGGCGTAATCTTCGATAAGAGGATTACATGGAGACTGCACATATAAATGACTGAAGTCGAGGCCTTCAGAACATTTATTAGAATCTACTCCCTATTCAAAAGTGAGCGTTTAAACTCAAACAGTGAAACTATCCTTCTATAAGGCACCGATCAGATCAGTAATGACTTGTCCCGCCTGGGACTTAGCGGCAGGCACCTACCTGCTAAAATTGCAGCGCATGCAAAACAAGGTTTTGGGCACCATTGGAAATTATTCAAGGTGCACACCAGTCCGCGACTTGCACACGGCTTTCAACGTTCCGTATGTATACGATTATGTAATAAAATTGTGCAGAGGACAAGCAGAAATCATACAAAATCATGATAATGAACATGTTCGCGGTAGAGGTCAAGGTGAAACCAGACACAGAAAATATAAGAGGCTTAAACTTGGCGGTGGTCAAGCTTATGACCGTTCAAATGACTAAGTTTTCGTTCTAGCATAAGATCTGTAAGTTAAGCATTATCTGCTCTGTAAAGCCTGTACTGACAGAGTACTTGTGTGTAAGGCAAAAGGAAGAGTTTTCGATAACAAATTATATGTGCGAAATATACACTTGACGAAAGGTCGAATGTATTCATAAGAGAGAGACCCATCTTCTCGTCAGAGAGGATGTTACATAAGGACTATTACCGCAAGAGTTCATTTGGAAAAAAAAATCTCTGGTCGTGGGTCTCAAGGTACTTGTCGCCAAGATGACGTGATTGGCGTAAACCGCAATTCGTAAAGTAACTCTGACTCTGACTCTGACTAGGGAGTGAGTTAAAAATGTAGAAGCGGCCGGAGACAGTTGAATGGATTCGCCGAGATGTAGTTGAACAGCAATTGAGATTGTGAATTGTATAAGATTAAGACTGTATAAATGTGAAGCGAAGGAGAGTAAATATTCGCTACATCCTTGACCGACGTCTGATTATTTATCGCGTGACATACCCAACATGTGACAGTATTAAAATCAATTTATCCGCAGGTAAAACGTGCTAAATGCATCGAAAAATATGTAATACATATAAAAGGGTAAAAAAACGATTTCGTACCCAAGGGTTAGACAGGAACCACTGTCACAGCTGATATGCGTATGTTCGTAATGTTACTGAATGAAAGGAACAGAAATTCAGATTGTAGTATTTGAGAACAATGGGAAAATGCCATCTCTTATTCCGCTACACTGAGACACACAATAGTCTTGAGTTAACTAGATATCAACAGAAACAGGGAACGACTGAAGGCATAATCCTGGCAAAATGCAAAATGCAAAAAAAAATAAATAAATAAATAAAAAAAATAAAAAAAATAAAAACCATTGCTAAAGATATAACTTTAGAGGCCGCCATTTGTAAAGCTACTCAAGAATTTTCTGACATTCTGTGGAACCGGAAGGTTCATTACAGTGTCTACAAGAGCCCTCCACTCCTTCCTATCTTGAGCCACATAAATCCAGTCCAAACCATCTCATCATATCTCTCCAAGATCCATTTAAATATTCATTCTCACCCATTTACGTCTTGATCTTTATAGTAGTTCCTTTTGTTCTAGCTTTCCCAAAAATATCCTACATGCATTCCTCTTCTCTCCCGTTCGCGCTACAAGCTGTGCCCATCTCATCCTCTTTGTCTTGGTCATTCTAATTATACTGGGAGAAAGGTACAAGTTATGATGATCCTGACTATGCAGTTTTCTCCAAACGGTCACTTTATCTCTCTTCGATCCAAATATTCTCTTCAGCACCCTGTTCTCTAACACCCTCAGTTTATGTTCCTCCCTTAATGTCAGAGACCAAGTTTCCCATCCATACACAACCACTGGCAAAATTATAGTTTTGTGTATTCTAATTTTTACGTTTTTATACAGCAGATGAGAAGACAAAATGAAACTGTATTGTAGCAAGCGTTACGCGAATTTAGTCTCATCTTAATTTCCTTCTGAATCAAATCATGATTTTTTTTACTCTCGTTCCAAAATAAATGAACTGTGCCATCTTTGCAAAAGATCTATTGTCTAGCTTTTAGTTATGATTTTACTCTGCATTCTGGTCACGAGACAGCAACACATGTTTAGTTTTCTATGAGTATATCAGCCGCCTTACTAAAGTCAGTTACAGTTTCTGTGTTTCTCTTTATGCTATCCTTGTTATCATCAGCATATACTGGCAGATGTCTCCCATTCATTTTCAGTCCCACTTGGTTTTTCTAGATCTTCCTAATGGCATAATCCTTCTAGCCGGACTATGACTCTGGGGTCGACTTAGCCTCTAACAGAAATGAGTACCTGGAATATTCTTGGGGTTAAAGGGCGGCCGGCGAGTAGGGCTGACAACCTTGCTGCCATCTGTGAGCCGATTGTCTAGATAATGTGAGAACCTCAACATCTCACAACCCTATGGGCCTCCAAGGAATGTTACAGGGATAGCTTTACTTACTTACTTTTACTTCGTAATGGCATATTGTAAAGCAAAGTTGAAGCAGGTCACGGTAGCCGAGCGGTCTAAGGCATGTACTGTCTTCGTTCGCTTGGAAACCGGGATCATGGGTTCGAATCCCACTCAGGGCATGGATGTTTACTTTGTGTGTTTGCGTTTTTCTGTGTTTGTGTACAGGTATAGGCTTTGTGAGAGCTGATCACCCGCCCAAGGAGTCCTACCGAATGTGTAAGATCTAGAAAAACCGAAGTGAACGGAGGAGTTCATGGAGGTAGGCCTAGGCCCACTGAGGCTGTACTGCAAGGAAAAAAAAGAAAAGTTGAAAAGGAGTGGCTTTAAAGCATATCCTTGCTTTAGATAACTTTTTATGGGAAACGTATCAGAAAATATTTACCTACACTGACATTACTATAGGTTCCATTTAAACACATTTTCATCATCCCACCCAGCATCATTGATAAACTAAACTCTATAAGAGTATTGGAAAATATATCCCACATAACTGAATCATAGGTTTTCTTGAAGTTTATGAATAGTTGATGCATTGCCCCCCCCCATTGAATCCAGATTTCTTCTGCAGTATATAACGAATGCAAAATATTTGATGGGTAGTTGATCCGTTACGTGTAAACCCACCCTATTGTTCAAGTATAATTCCGCCTATATATGAACTTAAAATGAGTGATGGATATTGAATAAAAATTTATATTACAGCAGTCAGCTTCATCGTCATTCTTGTAAATTGGTACGATAATGAACTCCTTCCACTGATGAGGCAATTCTTCCTTATTCCAAATATAATTAGCGATTTAATGGATTTCATATTATGTTTCACCTCCTGCTTGAATCAGTTCTGCCGGAATTTGATCACTATCTAGCAATTTATACTTTCTCATATTTGCAATAGCAATTTCAACATCAAAGGAACTTTTGACAACAAGATTTTTGGCTGTGTGCAAAGTTTACTACTCTCATCCCATTATCATTTACTAATTTCGTGCAAATTCTAATTTCCAATTGTTGGTTTGAAAATGTCTTCCAACCCTACTTTGGCATTGAAATTTCCTAACAATATTTTCATATATTTTAGAGATTTTGTCGAACATATGAGTATATTTTAGTTCTTCGAAAAGCCTGTCCTTCATAGCATTGATTTTATTTTCCGTTGGGGCATGAACATTCAGAATGATGGTATCACACCAGCTACCTTCTAGTATTATGTATGACATCCTATCACTAATGAACCCTACCCTCTTAACTACTGATAAGATTTTGTTATGTACGAAAAAGCTGTACGTAATTGATAATTCACATTCCCCAGTCCATTGAAAAATGTATATTCACCTGCTGGTTCGGTGCCACCTCCGTTCCATCTGGCTTACTCTATCCCCACTAAATCTAATATATTGTATATTTTATATTTCTTTCGAAACTCTTATGAGAGAACCTATTCTTTATAGACTTCTTATATTGCACGTACCAAACTTTTACCTTAGGTCGTGCGTTGCTAAAGATAGACTGCTTAATATTTGGTCATATAATGCACTTACAGAATCTAAGTATCGTACTTTATGAAAAATAAATATTAGTGATAAGAAGAGGGACAACAGAAATTCCTTTCCTCAGAGAAGACACAGAATAACACAATTATAAAATTAACGTAGATATTAGAAATAACGCTTTGTCTCCGGGAAGAAGACCAGTCTGAATACAGGTTAAGTTGACTCGAGAGCCTGTAGGCTTGCTGTGAAGGAGTGGAATATCTCTTCCACCTCCACGGAACCAAAAGCCAATGCTTTGTCCATCTATCCCATAGACTGTTCGCAATAGCCAAGTATATAACTCGGCTGATTTTATCAACACAATTAATGTAATGAAGGGCATTTTCAAAATAAACGGCTAGATTACTTATGTATACAAAACACAATGCTTTAAGTAATGTAGGAGTTTAAACATAAACGTAGAAATTTTCAGGTATCTCGGAAAGAAGTTATAACAGTTTCAGTCCTTGAAGCCGGTATATTCTAGAAGCCCTGGTTGCTTATTTCTACACAAATGGATGAAGAAGGGCGGAAGGAAATGTTTCAAATATTCAGCATACTTAACACTGTAGCTAACCGGGTACAGGTTCAAAATATATAAATCTCAAATATAAAGCAGCAATGCTGTACCCTGCTCCTGTTCAGGGGCCACAAAACTACCTGCGTGTTGCTTCATCCTTTCCCGTGTAGTGACTGAAACAATTGCACTCATCACAGGCTCGTCCGTTAATTCGGGAAGTTCACTGCCATATTCGAATGACTGTTGTAGCTTGCAGGGTTCGGCGTCCGTTCACACAATGCACTTGCAGCGTCAGCGAGAAAACTAATCACATAACGAGGCGATACTGTAATTCATTCCAAACTCGTTGTAATTGTAGTGAATTTCAAATATTATTTGACTTGAAAGTTGCCTCTAGAGAAGAAGCCTATAAAGCGGCTAGCGACTTTACTGCTTCCATAACTTCGACATATAGACTGTCGACAAGAAATATTGTACTCGGGGACCTTATTCATGATTTACCTGCTCTGAAGAGTCTACTAAATCCTGTGGAATTTAATAAAACTGTGGTCACTATCCCAATATCCATCATATAAAACGGCAATTAATTGGGTCGCCAAACCCATCAGATAAATGACTAGTAGACAGGCACTCGAACCTTGGGAAACAAAAGTTGGGAACTATGAAGTCACATCTCAAGTTCTGTTGCCTGTTGCGAAAAGGGTTACGAAATGGGATGACCAAAAAACACCAACCACTATTGTTGGACTTGAGGAACAACATATCACACTGACGAGAAAGTCAAAGCGAATGCAGGCTGCTTAGAAAACCAGTTCACATCTCATGACCTGTGTGATGATAACAATAAGTGGCGGATTGAGACTAGAGTCCAGGCTCTATTGGCATGTGTAGACGCCACCCTGCTGGGAAAAGTAAGGCCTTGTGACACACATAAAATAGAAAATTCATTTCATTTGAGAAAGGCTCATTATATTCCAAACGAATGCCTCAGGCACCTTCCAAGAAGACCACTGGTGCATCTGACACATTTAATTACATCCTGCCTTCGGATTTCCGATTTACCAAAGCCTTGGAAGGAAGCAAAATTTATAACGTTACCGAAACCCTGTAAGGACCCAAAATTCCTTTAAAATTTGCGTCCAATTAGCTTCTTGTCCACAACAAGCAAGGTATTCGAGAAAGTTGTTCTGAAAATATTTCAAGGGCACTTTAAAAAAAAGAGGCCCGTTTATTGTAAGCCAATTTGGTTTCCCTGCCCGTCAGAAAACGGCACTTCAATGTATCAGGCTTACGGACCACGTCACCTTATATTTCAAGAATAACACGTCTACGCCTGCTGTATTCTTGTATATTGGAAAAGCCTTTGATACAACATGGCACCTTGGCTTGATGTAGAAAATATTGGCATTAAAATTTTCGATTACTCTGCTGAAGCTTATTAGCCTTATTCTTCTCAGAGATAAATCAAGATTTTCGGTCGAAGGAGAAACATCTACGCCATAGAATATATTAGTAAGGGTGCCGCAAGGCGCTGTCTTGTACCCCACGCTGTACTGTATATATATGTAAATGACAATCCCAAAAACCTGGTGTCTATCTGGGTCTCCTGTCAGATGACACCTCTATACATATCACAGACCGCAGAGGATCGTGTATTCAGAAAGTTGCAGCGAGGTCTCAGTGTTATTGAGAAGTGGTGTGAGCCCTGGAACATAAAATTCAAACAAGATAAGACTCGGGCCATCTACTTTTCTCATAAACTTAGGCCCACTGAGGTTCATATTACATTGAAAAGACAGATTATCCCCTTCGTCAATCATGTAAAATAGGAGCATCTCACTGTCATTTTTTTTTAAAAAAGAATTAAATGGAGACTGCGCATAGAAAGGACTGAAGCCAAGGCCTTCAGGACGTTTATTGTAATCCTCTCCCTATTCAAAAGTGAGCGTTTAAGCGCCAGCATTATATTAACTCTCCATAAAGTACTGATCAAATCAGTAATGATTTATGTTTTTTGCGCCTGTGAATTAGCGGCAGGCACCAACCCCTTAAAATAGCAGCCCTTCGCACCATCGGGAAGTTTCCAAAGTGAACATCGGTCCACGATTTGAGCACAGATTTCAACCTTCCTTACGATTACATAAGACATTTGTGCAGGCGACAAGAAGTCATACAAAATCATGAGAAAGTACATATTCGCAGCATAGGACAAGGTAAAGTTAGAGATAGAAAACATGAAGGTTTATACTTGTCGGCAGTCAACTTTACCACCTTCAAATGACTAAGCTGTCGTTATAGCATAAAACATGCACGTAAGCTGGCATGACATAGGCCGCGCCATAGCTCAAGCGGTTAGTCGCTGGCTTCCCACCGCGGCGGCACGGGTTCGATCCCGGTCCGGTCAAGTGAGATTTGTGGTGGACAAAGTGGCGCTGAGGCAGGTGTTCTCCGAGTAACCGACTAACCGCTTGAGCTATGGCGAGGCCCAAATTATTAGTAAGTCATGTTAATTTTCATATAGAATAAGCAGATCTCACAGATCATGCATGTAAGAAGAACTCAACTGGACAGCCTTGCGTTCATTTGTGTCCATTCTAGTGAGAACGAGCCAGTTTTTGTTCGGAAATTATTTCGGATGGACGAGTTCATATTTGGATGAAAAACCAAGCCGATAGCTTGCTCTTCATTTGAGAAGGGCGTAAGAGCGAAATTTCTTAATGCAAGCAACACCTGTTTTCCATCTGCTTCTTTCTTTACCCACTAAATTACCCTAGTTTCCACACACTATACTTTCATTCAGTTGTTATGGTTACGTGTTACAGCAACGTCACCATGACTCATGATTCCTTGACGTGTCGATGCTATCATGCCCCACACAAAAGGACTCTGTTTCACACTGAAGATCTTGATATCGAAATGTCTTATGCTGGTATTGTGAACTTCAGCAATTATTGCAACACAAACTTTGACCTTTACATATATCACACTACCAGTCAATAAATATAGCTGGCTACACGTAGTACCAATTTAATTGAGAATGCATTAATAATTTAAAGCAGGGGTACAGATTCAGTGGCGGACTGTAACACGGTTTTATGCATATCTCGCTAAAAGAATGCACGATGGAATCGTGACGTAAATATAGCTAATACTTCGACATATCGTTAAACTTAAGATTCTGGACACGATAGAAACGAATTAAAACAGAAGAGACGAATAAATTAAATTCAGATAAGATTAAATACACATATATGTATTGTCACGTGTTGGGTACGTCACGCGACAAATGAAATCACGTGGGTCTCGGATTTAGCGAATTTTTATTGTGCTTCACTTCTACACTCACACGATTTACAATTGTTATCACTTGCAGTAATCATAATTACTGCTTCCACTATATTTATGAATTTCATCATCCTGTGCGTATAATTTTGTAGCAATTTTTTCTTTCAAGACCAATCTCTCAGTTTACGGTTCTTACGATACCATTATGTCAACTGAATCATATGTAATGAAATGATCATATCTAACCAAAATACGCAATTCGGACTTCCTGGTACGTGAAAATTTGACAGAGAAATTATATAATGAAGATAATGTTCACTGCTACAAAGGCGATATACTTGCGAGATATGGACTGTAAATATGTACGTACATCTATCTAAGTGAACCTCCTGGAAGGTACAAGTAATAATTTATATGAAATTCACGCTTCTCAGTACAGATAATTTGTATCAATTTTAGGCATCGCAGTAAATGCATTCAGAGGAATATAACATGTTACGTCCTGTATCTTTGGAATATCGTAACATGACAGAAACATGTAGCAATTTTACATGATTACGAAAAAATTGTCTTTGCTTTAAGATACACTATAAACTGACAGCATTATTTGGGCTTCTAGTTTCTTCTGTAGAAAGGAAACAAGTTCCCATTTTGGTTCTATCTGCAAAAAGTTTGCGTTTAGCTAACAAAATACTGTTGTGTAGGTTCTTATATGCTATGTTGATACTAAGGAAACAAAGAAGTTCTTGTAAACCTAGTGTAGAACTGCTATCGGATTATTTCGCAATATAACAATAACGAGTAAGTAAAACTGATAAATCTGAATAAATCCCACAATAATATCAACTTACTTACAGAAAGAAGGCCTTCAACAAAATTAATCAAGTAAATCGAGGGATTACTGAATATTTTCGTGACAATATAAAACCACCGATTGAATTATTTGACAGATTCACTCATATTTTCGAGGAGACTACTCAAATAATACACAGAATTACCCAAGTAATCTTTTGAATAAGGTGAATATTTGTAAAGCAGAATACAATTCGACTGACCGGTGAACTTTTCATAAAGGATATTCTGTAATAGTGCAGTGAATAAAAAACAGTTCGTTGCAGATTTATTTATGTGATGTATTATTTATTTGTGATTATTTATTTGTGTGATTTATGTGGTTTCACGAATCAAGTCTAACATAATTTCCGAGATAAAATTATAACAATCGATTTAATTTTATTGAACCAGTCGACGTTAACACAATATCGAGCCGCGTGTATCTGACGAAGGACGTCATACTCATATATTAGTAAGCTGAAATTTTCCATTCATTTCTTTGTTTATCTGTTTAATTTGCCAGAAAAACAGGAGCAAATAATTTGGACAAGGTAAAGAAATAACCGTTATATGACTATTTAAAGAATTATAAGACAAAATGTATATGATACTCTTAACTCTCACATGCGTCACAGTGGCCCGAGCAGATGTATCCACTGATGTACAGGAATGGCATATAGTGCGCTGCTTGAGGTCTATCAGCCAACGATACCTTTCTACGGGACAAATTCTGGCAATGTCTCTGCATGAAGGAGCTCTTCACACTTCCGGAAGGAGGTCTGAAAACTTCACCACTTTTGGCCGTGTATCTATCGATGTTGTCGGGTATATTTCTGAAGAAATGCATCGGTCGGAATCGAGAAGTGTTGTAATCTCGAATATCTTCACAGGCTGTGACCCAACTGGTTGGAATTCAAACCACAAACCCGAAAGTTATCTGTTGCTTACACCAAGCTCTTGTAATGACGAGTCTGACATTGTGCAGAGCGTCAAGTCTCAGCTGAAACGACTCTCCTCTTATCCCGAATGGAACCCACGGGCTCGGTTTGTTGTTACTGTGATGAACATCTGTTTCAAGTACAATGCTGAGAAAGTGTCACAGAGAATTCTAATGGAAATATGGAAACGAAAAATTACCATGCCATTGTTCTGATCCCTCTAACAAACACATCACAATCTCAAGATGCTACGGGCACCAGAAGGAGACCTGATGGCCTCGTAATGGAGGTTCCAGCACTCGGAATATATACGTGGTTCCGATATTGTGGTCCAAATCGGTGTTCTGTGGTGGATGAAGCAGTTCTTCTTGATGTGTGGCTAACGGAAGGAGAAAGAAATTTTGTAAGAAATTCGTTCTTTTTTTCCGAAGAAGTTAATCGACCATTTTCATGGGTGTGAATTGAGAGTAGCATCTACAGTAACAGATTTTAGAGTGCAAAATACAACAAATAATTCTGGAAACAACACAGATCATATATTCGACGAACGTTTCGAAATAAAATTTTTAAAACTTATAACAAGAATTATGAATTTTACGCTGATATTTCTACCACAAATAAAAAATTTCCGAAAAGTTCAAGAGGAGTCCGGAAATTATATTGGGTACACAGGTCTCTTGATGAACGACAAATCTGACATCGCTGTGGGAGGAATCATTAGGACAGCGACATCGACAAACTTAACGGATGTAACCATAAGTTACTCGAAAGTTAGGTGGTACGTGCCCTGTCCTGTGAGATTTCCCGGATGGCAAAGTATATTTAGAATTTTCTCTCTATCAGGATGGATATGCATTTTTTTGGCGGCAATGCTTACCCACATTGTCATCGTTTTCTTAGCGAGGTTCCGGATCCAGGAGAACGCATCTTTCAAACGTTTCGTTGATGCAGTCCTAGACGTCTGGGCGCTCATCTTGGGAGTGTCTATATTGTCGTTGCCGCGTACAACCCCTCTACGTCTGTTCTTCTCAGCCTGGATGTGCTACAGCTTGGTAGTCAACACAGTGTTCCAGGCTTACCTCAGTACGTATCTGGTGGATCCCGGGTTCGAGAAATCAATTACAAGCATAGAAGTTTTTACTTCTGGAACTAAATATGGATTTTCTTCCACCTTCTTTGACCGGAATTTTAACGATAAATCCAACTCCGAAGATGTGGAAATTCTCCGAAATCGGATAGACTGTGATGATGTGGTGACCTGCTTACTTTGGACTGCGAAGTACAGAAACATTTCGTCAATCTGCAACCCAGACAATATTATATTTCAGCATCCTGTTGNAGAGATGCCCGTTCTAGTTACAGACTTACTTATGGTCGTGCAGAAAAGAAGCATTTTTTTGGACCGCATGAATGAAATCATTTACCGACTTGTAGAAAGTTGCATTTCAACTTACTTGATGAAGGTCAGCTCAGAAGGGAGAAAATATTTCGAAGCAAAATCTAGTGTTTCTCAGAATGTAGCCGTGAGTATCATGCTTTAACTATGAACAATATGCAGTCTGCATTCTACCTGCTTCTCCTCGGACAGTGTCTGGGTCTCATATCCTTCCTAATGGAGTTGCTTTATTTTAAAATGCACCTTTGGACGCCATAGCTTCAAATGTGCCTAATTATGAGCAACTGTAATATAATTTGTTCCCTCTATCTTCTGAATTCAAAGCGTAATTTTTATTACTTATTTCGCTTGTAGATTTAAATGTTGTACATTCTTTCATTCTTCGTGGTTTCTGTTAGTTGCCTCCGCAGTAGGTCTGCATTAGAACATTAACACTACTTATATTTGTTTTCATTCATATTCTTCCCAAACCATAATTTATGATCATTCAAATATATCTTATTTTAATTGATGTAGTCAGTCCATGTAATGCAGTGTCTGAAACCCAAAGAAAATAAAGAAACTCATAAAACAACTACCCCGAAATTCTTGTAACAATATTACCATAAGTTTCACTTAAACATTCACATTACAGAACTGAAGAAAGCAGTCCGCCACATGAAGGATAGGACTCGAGCTTTATGTCTTAATATTCCTACAGTTGACTCTGACGTCCTTCCAGGATCACCTGAGTATATCCACCGTACACTGCCACATCTCGGCTCGAAGGCACAGGGAAGTTTTCCGCTCTCCGCCTCAAGATACTGACACATCAATTTGTCGCTACTAAAGACGTAACAGTTTCCAAATCTTTGACACTTTCATAATGATAACCATAGAATATCGATAATAAATCATGACACAAATTGCTGTCAGATGAGTTTGGTGACCAAGAACGCCACTTTATATACCGACCATATTAGTAGTAATCTGTTATAAAATCTATTTTTAAAATTCCCAGGACACTATTTAGAGCTTGTGACTGTGTTCCAACCTGTAGAAAGTGAATATATTTGTTGGAACCCCAGTCCATTCCTTTCGAAAGTAGAATAAAACTTTGTTTCAAATGTTTTCGGAACGACTCAGATTTTTTACTCGTCTCTTGAAATATTTGGCCCAAGTATCAACAAGGGACGAATTGAATCAATTTCTGAAGAATCAATATCATTTAAAATTCCCTTTGAATCCTGTCTGATAATTTTCTGAAATAATACCAATAATAATACAAATACCAAACTGGAGGCCGGACAAGATATTTAATTATGATAAATATATTGTAATTGTTGTACCTTATTCTTTACAAAATTTCTTAAAACAACATTACTAATTATAAATGCTGGCAGTAAACTATGCTTGCACATAATTTCATAATTCATAGAGAAATATTTTCACAGTGAACACAATTATTTTGTGGCAGATGATGATATCATCATACCTAATGCTGTCAAACTGAACTGATAGCATTAATGTAAGCAAGTGTACCGTTACAGGGAACGGTCTTGTAGAAAGTATTCCACGTGTATTAGTGACTTGTAAACGGGGTTAAATTAGTGAATCGATTTGTTGGATATTCACAAGACACAATTTAATTAATTATAACACTCTCTTGAATACTGTAATTATAGCACACAAATAGTATATTCTACATCCGAAATATTAATTGTTGCTAGGAAACAAACTTGAACACTGGCTAAGCCTTGACAGTGTCACTATTATACATTTTCTGTTAACGCATTTTACACAGGAACTACACGTATAAAAGTCACAATCACACACACTCCAAATATCTCTATGCTAGAGCAAACACAAAGTTCTCAAATCACACGTTACGTCTTCACGGGCCGACTTCTGATTCTTATTCAACTACGAAATTCCCGTGGCTATCTCTTACTGAAAACTGCACTGAACTCCACTATCTACAAGCGGATTCGCGTTATATGGACAACTCACGGACCAACGCAGAGAAACACAGCCTCCTCTGTTGCTGGGTGACGCTTCTATAGGGGTTACCATATGATCGCTACTCAGACAGTTCATAAGAGAGCTGGCTGCTGCCTAGCAGTGGTCCCGGTTCGAACCTTCAGAAAACACATCACGTGACCGCTATCCAATTTTGTGCGACGTGAGGTCCGACCACGATTAGTCTATCGGGGCACCGCCTTCCTTCCTCTGAGGGCTGCGTTTGGTTTCATCCCACCTCCCTTTTTTGCTCTTTCTTTGTCTTGGGCGGCTGCTCTCTAACCGCTATCACTTCTCCCTCCTTAAGATTATTCGTCCCGAGCTGTTCACTGCTAAGGCGACATTAGATCCTGGTGAATCGTAATCATACATAATTTTTTCTTGGTTTTTCAATAGTTGGGGGCGAAATACGGTAGAGGGGTCGGTTCTCCCACATTTTGGGCTCTTCTTACGCTAACGCTTTCAGAAGGTTCTTGTTCACTTTTGGAGATGACCTACCCCTCCACAACGTTCCATTTCTGAATTCCAGCCCCAGAGGAAGTCGACTCCTCCACACTCTCCCAGCTCTCAAATTCCGCAACTCGCAGAGGCGTAACGATACATTCAGAAAGGTGTAACTCCAAACAGCGTTGTTTTCCATCAAAGGTTAATCGTCTTTTGGCAAGTCATATAATATAATATAATATAATATAATACAAAAATGTCTGTCAAAGAGTGTCTAGGTTAATGAGAACCGAAGAAGAATAAGCCATGTTTCCATGAAGGATGCTCAAAATTATTAGACAAAAGAAAACAAGCCATTTTAGGGTGGTTACAGGATCCATGCGAAATAATTGATGAAAATCTGAACACTATAAGTTGTGAAACCAGCAGGTATTTGAGGAAGAGTAAGAGGGAATGTCTGAAAGACAAAATTGATGAGCTTGTAACGAAGAGTAAGAACAAGAACTTTAAGAGACCTCCATGATGTGTATGTGTTGACCGTCTTCTAGTGCACAGTCTCACTTGTCACTTCACTAAATGTTTCGACATCACTGTGCCATCCTCAGGTGTGTTATTTACGTTAAGATATTGCACTGCTCGCCATCAAGTGTCATTTATAAAATGATTTAAAATGTATGTTCTTAATGTACTATAGTAAAATTTATATGTTAAAATTTGTTAAGATTTATCATTTTATACGTCCTATTTCAAACTCGCGTATTATATCATTCTTCCGCTATGGGAGTCGTTCTTCCTGTATTTTGTGTATACTGTGTCTTGTGATGTGTCCTTCTCTTGTGGCTCGTGCCAAAACATGTAATGAAGTGACAAGTTATATTATGTGCACAAGAAGACGGGCAATACATACACATCATGGATGCGAATCAGTGCAACAGGACGCTAAAATACAACATTATTAAGAGACCTGAATAGAGGTATAAATGTCTTTGAAGGGGGCTCCAAGCTGGAAGTACAGTAACTTAGCGAAGAATGAGATTGTTGATCTGCTTGCAGATTCCCACAACATTCTGAATAGAAGTACTTTCTCAGTTATTGAATGTATATAGAGTCAGTGATGATAGGCAGATAGAATACATATGGCTGAGTCACAAGTAACTGATTCTACCTCTTTTTACGTTGAAAGCGTTATTGCAAAATTGAAAAGGTATAAATCACCAGGTAGTGAACAAACTCCGGCAGAACATATCCAAGCAGGAGCTGAAATACTTTACGTATTACAAATATATTACAAATGTATTATGTTCTAAGAACCACAATCTAATTACTTCTATTTGGCAGAGGAAATTTTCGAGATCAGTGGAAGGAGTCTCTTATTGTACCATTTCACACGAAAGGTGATAAACCTGATTGAAGCAAATTATAGAGGGATATCACTGCTATCAATTTCATACAAAATTTTATCAATATTCTTCTCTCAAGGTCAAGTCCATATATAGATGAAATAATTGATGATCGTCAGTGTGGGTTTCGACGTAATAGAACTTTTGCATTCTTCACATAATAGAGAAAAAATGGGAGTACAATGAGACAATACACCAGCTATTTGTAATTTGTAAATTCCCTATCCAGAATGGTCTAAAACAAGGAGACACTTTATCGCCACTCCTTTTCAACTTTGCTTTAGAATATGCCATTATGAAGGTTCAGGAAAGCCAGGTGGGACTGAAATTAAACGGGACACATCAGCTGTTGGTCTATGCCGATGATGTGAACCTACTATATGATAATGCAGACACCATAACGAAAAACACACAAAATTCATTAATTGACGCATGTAAGGAGGTTGGTCTAGAATTTAAACATAGAGAAAACTAAGTATATATTGGCCGCGCCATAGCTCAAGCGGTTAGTCGCTGGCTTGCCACCGCGGCGGCCCGGTTTCGATCCCGGGTCTGGTCAAGTGGGATTTGTGGTGGAAAAATTGGCGCTATGACAGATTTTCTCCGAGTACTTCGGTTTCCCCTACCAATCTTCAAACTACCAATTGCTTCACAATCACCCTCAACTATCATCTGGGGCTGGTACAATAGGCCAGAAGTGGCCGCAGTACCAAGTGGACTCAGTCCCACCACACCATTCAGTTAAAAAAATTATACGTTGCTGTCTCGTCACCAAAATACAGAACAAAATCATGACATAACAACAGGAAACAGATGTTTTGAAAATGTTGCACACTTCAGATATTTGGGAACGATGATAACAAATCAAAATCTGATTGAGGAGGAAATTAAGAGGAGATTGAACTCGGGTAATGCTTGCTATTATTCAGGCCAGAGCCTTTTGTCTTCTCGTCTGCTGACCAAAAATATAAAATGTAGAATATAAGTGTAAAAAACTAGAATTTTTCCTGTGATTCTGTATGGGTGCGAAACATGGTCTCTGCCATTAAGGGAGGAAAAATTGAGAATGATCAAGTTAAGAGGGATGAGATAGGCAGAGCATGAAGCACGAATGCGGGAGAGGAGAAATTCATGTAGGATATTGGTGGGAAAGCCAGAAGGAAGGAGATCACTTGGAAGACCAAGGAGTACTTGGATGGACGATATTAAGATGGATCTGAAAGAGATAGGATGGGATGGTAGGAATTGGATTGATCTGGCTCACGATAGCGACTTCTGGAGGGCACTTGTGAACACGGTAATGAACCTTCAGATTCCATAATATTCTATGAAGGGCTCAGCTCCATGTGTGAGTCGGTGAGTGAGTGATTTATATACAAAAAATGTAGGACTCTCATATTTCTCCATGAACAAAGCCAACAATCTAATTTCACCTCTTGTTGTGTGTGAGTCTGGAACTTCTTTCCACGTCCAAGGGGATGAATATTTGTTGAGTTTGAGAATATTTGAATCCAGCGGAAATCAAGCAGTAACAAGTTATGAAGAGATGCAACTGCGTTTTCTGTTTGTGCACGTCAACGAATATTATTGATAATAAACAATTCAAGGACGATGCAGTGGGCAAGACTTATAGCACGCATCAAGGAGAAGCAGTAGATGCCTCCTGAATGTCATGAATTGTTTGATAATTTGCTGGAGGTTTACGCCATTCCTAACTACGAGTCGTCGACAATGGCTGAGGTTCTGGTGACCATATTTTCGGCCGTTTCGGAGTCCTGAGGGAACTTCACAGTAACCAAGGACGGAACGCCGAGTAAAAATTTCCTGAGGAAGATTTACTGCTTCTCCGAGTCTGCAAGGCAAGCACAACTCATCTGACTTCAGAGACAGGACGAACTGTGGAACACTCTATGAGTACAACGGAGATGCACCTGAGGAAGGCCGTTTCGACTTACCTGAGATATTGAGACGTGCACCGTACTAATCAAATATTACTCTTGACGAAATTTCATATCCTTTGCGGGTTGTGACATTCGTGATCCTGTGGAAATAAAATATTCTTACCTGAGATTCTCAGAAGGTCTCATGCAAGTTGGTGTAAGTCTCCATTCTGGGAAAACTGTGAGAGGCTCTGTATGCTGACAGTAATCTTTTTGGGAGTACGTGAACGCGGCGAAAATAAATATTGTCACCCCTAATATTTTATTTAAGCATCCTGTTGCACCAATATATCCATTGTTTCAAACAACATATATTTCATTGTATAATTCAATGAGAGTTTACATATTTCGGCCATACATGGCCATTATCAGGTGTCTACCGCTATGCTAGGGGGCACGCGGTGGCGTAGTTGACTGAGGCACTATGGTAGAAGCAGTAAGATCGCGGGATCGAATACCGTTGAGGTCACTGAATTTTTTCAATTCACCTAATAACTCCAGCCGCAATATGGCCCTGGGGTCGATTCAACGTCCAACAGAAATGAGTACCATGAATATTCTTGCAATGTTCTTGGGGGTAAAGGACGGCCGGCGGGTAAGGCTCACAAACTTAGCGTCATCTATGGAGCAATTGTCTGGAAAATGTGGGAATCTCAACATCTCACAACCCTATTAGCCTCCACGGCTTATTACAGGGATAACTTTACTTTACTTTTACTGCTGTGCTACACTGTTGTTCTATCCTGCATGTGGCTAGTTATTGGTACTTCTTAATTATAATTTAATTAATGTAAAAATAATTTTTAAAATAGGACAGCCATATAAACTGTAATGAAATCCGTTAATGAAAGTCCCTTTACAGGACCTATTAACGGAATATTCGGCGGCGTGAATGTGTTCGTATTTCATGTAGTTTCTTGTGTCTTGATGTGAATGTTGACCCTGATGTCCCTTTGTTTGTAGGCCCATCACCCAGCTTGCGCACTTGAATTGTTGTTTACATGGTGAATGTGTTTTGGTTACTTCCAATTTAAGTAATTTATATACGTTCATTATAATTTTATATCTCATTATCAATTGTCCACTGAGCCACGCAGTTTCATCCTTGTAGTCGCATGAAGCAGACTCTTCCTACCACTTATGACAGGAATATCCTACATGAAATAAGAAAACGGAAGGCTAATTGGATTGGTCATGTTTTACGCAGAAACTGCCTTCTAAAAGAAGTTATTGAATGAAAGATAGAGGGGCGGATAGAAGTGACAAGAAGACGAGGAAGAAGGCGTAAGAAGATGCTGGATGACTTGGGGACAGAAGAGGATACTGTCATTTGAAGGAGAAAGCTCTAGATCGCATTAAGTGGAGGAATTGTTTTGGAAGAGACTGTGGACCTGTCGTCTGACAGATTACTGATGATGATGATGATGATATATATGTATATGACTTCAACATTTTTTAGTCAGTATTAACTGTACAGCTGTTCACTTGTCGCTACTTACCGTATAGTGTGCTATATATAGCCAAAATTGAAATACCAAGCGAACAGCCTTCTCGTCAATGTGGAGTTGGTGTACATTGATTCAAAGACGCCCTCAAATCTTCAAATCTTCAAATCTTACCAAATACACACGTGTAGTTTGCAGGCGGTACAGGCAAGACTCCTGTAACTGAGACATAGGTGCTGACCAGAGAATATTGTAATAACTTCTGTGTCTCAAATTAACTCTTACATACAAGGTTACTGTTTCCAGTATTAAGACTTTTCTTATTAATTTCATTTCTGTCTTTCTCACAGCTTCCTGTGACGTGGGCAACACTTCCACATTTATTTAAATTCACTTCAGAGCAGCTGAGAGAACTAGAGAGAGAGTGTTAGAATTGTTGCCATGGAGACTGAGACAAGGGTTTGTGATAATGGAGAGGAAAAGATACATAAAATTCGGCCACGACCTCTTCGTTTCGCAGCATTCTCAATTCATATTTCACCACTGGCACTGTTACTTAACGCTATACAACTGTGGCACTAACGCAGTTGCGTCTTACATAAGCAATAGAAATTATTATTTCTGTGCGCTATTATCTCTGCAAAACCCCGTCTTTAACTGAGGACTGTGAAGAAAAGGAAACTTGCCACTTTGGCCACGATTATTTGACGTTAAATTTATGCACTTCTTCCACCTTTGCGCTAGCTAAAATCGTCTTATTTTGTAGCAATTTTTTCTTTCAGGACTAACCTCTCGGTTTACGGTTCTTACGATACTATTATGTCAACTAAATCATATGTAATGAAAAGATCATATCTAACCAAAATTTATGCAATTCAGACTTCTTGGTATGTGAAAATTTGACGGAAAAATAATATAAAAAAGATAATGTTCACTGCTACAAAGGCGATATACTTGCGAGATATAAACTGTAA
Source organism: Cryptotermes secundus (assembly GCF_002891405.2). NCBI lineage: Eukaryota > Metazoa > Arthropoda > Insecta > Blattodea > Kalotermitidae > Cryptotermes > Cryptotermes secundus. The sequence continues at coordinate 36,163 of NW_019723389.1, read as the reverse complement.
ATATGTACGTACATCTATCTAAGTGAACCTCCTGGAGGGTAAAAGTAATAATTTATATGAAATTTACGTTTCTCAGTACAGATAATTTGTATCAATTTTAGGCATCACAGTCTTCGTATAATCGTGTTACATCACTATTAAATGGATTTCAATTTTTTTCTGTGACAGGAAGAAGATGCGTTCAGTAAATAGCCTTCGAGATATATAACATGATATTTCCTGTATCATTAGAATATCGTAACATGACAGAAACATGTAGCAATTTTAAATTATTATGAAAAAATTGTATTTGCTCTATGATACACTATATATTGACACCAATATTTGGACTTCTAGGTTCTTCTGTACAAAGGAAACGAGTTCCTACTTTTCGTTGTGTCTGCACAAAGTTTGCGTTTAGCTCACCGAAATTCTGTTGTGTCGGTTCTTATATGCTGTATTGATAGTAAGGAAACAAAGAAGTTCTTGTAAACCTAGTGTAGAACTACGAATACTAACGGACTCTTTCACCATATAACAATAACGAGTAAGTAAAACTGATAAATCTGAATAAATCCCACAATAATATCAACTTACGTAAAGAAAGAAGGGCTTCAACAAAATTAATCAAGTAAACCAAGGGATTACAGAATATTTTCGTGACAATATAAAACAACCGATTCAATTATTAGACTGATTCACTCATATTTTCGAGGAGACAACTCAAATAATACACAAAATTACCCAACTAATTTTTGAAAAATGTGAATATTTATAAAACAATAAAATTCGACTGACTGGCGAACTTTTCATACAGATTATTGTGTAATAGTGCAGTGAATACCAAACAGTTCGTTGCAGATTATAGCTTTGTGTGATTTATGTGGTTTCACGAATCAAGTCTAACGTGTTTTCCGAGATGAAATTATAACATACGATTTAATTTTATTGAAGGAGTCGACGTTAACACAATATCGAGCGGCGTGTATCTGACGAAGGACGTCATATTCATATATTAGTAAGCTGAAATTTTCCATTCATTTCTTTGTTTATCTGTTTAATTTGCCAGAAAAACAGGAGCAAATAATTGGGACAAGGTAAAGAAATAACCGTTATATGAATATTTAAAGAATTATAAGACAAAATGTATATGATACCCTTAACTTTCACATGCGTCAGAGTGGCCCGAGCAGATGTATCCACTGATGTACAGGAATGGCATATAGTGCGCTGCTTGAGGTCTATCAGCCAGCGATACATTTCTACGGGAGAAACTTGGCAATGTCTCTGCATGAAGAAGCTCTTCATACTTCTGGAAGGAGGTCTGAAAACTTCACCAATTTTGGCCGTGTATCTATCGATGTTGTCGGGTATATTTCTGAAGAAATGCATCAGTCGGAATCGAGAAGTGTTGTAATCTCGAAAATCTTCACACACTACGACCCTAATGAGTGGATTTCAAACCACAAACCCGAACGTTATCTGCTGCTTACACCAAGCTCTTGTAATCACGAGTCTGACATTGTGCACAGCGTCAAGTCTCAGCTGAAACCACTCTACTCTTATCCCGAATGGAATCCACGGGCTCGGTTTGTTGTTACTGTGATGAACATCTCTTTCAAGTACAATGCTGAGAATGTGTCACAGAGGATTCTAGTAGAACTATGGAAACGAAAAATTCTCAATGCCATTGTTCTGATCCCTCTAACAAACACATCACAATCTCAAGATGCTACGGGCACCAGAAGGAGACCTGATGGCCTCGTAATGGAGGTTCCAGCACTCGGAATATATACGTGGTTCCCATATCGGGGTCCAAATCAGTGTTTTGTGGTGGATGAAGCAGCTCTTCTTGATGTGTGGCTAATGGAAGGAGACGGAAATTTTGTTAGATATTCGTTCTTTTTCCAAAATATTCATACGACAATTTTCATGGGTGTGAATTGAGAGTAGCCGCTAGAGTAACAGATATTAGAGCGCAAAATACAATGCCAAAATCTGGAAATAACACAGATCATAAATTCGAACCAAATTTTGAAATTAGACTTTTAAAACTCATAACAAGAACTATGAATTTTACGCTGATATTCCTACTACAAATAAAAAATTTCCGAAAAGTGCAAGATGAGTCCGGGAAATATATTGGGTACACAGGTCTCTTGATGAACGACGAAGCTGACATAGCTGTGGGAGGAATCATTAGGACAGAGGTATTGACAAACCTAGTGGATGTAACCAAAAGTTACTGGAAATGAAGATGGCATTGGTACGTGAACTGTCCTGTGAAATTTCCCGGATGGCAAAGTATATTTAGAATTTTCTCTCTATCAGGATGGTTATGCATTTCTTTGGCGGCAATGCTTACCCACATTGTCATCGTTTTCTTAGCGAGGTTCCGGATCCAGGAGAACGAATCTTTCAAACGTTTCGTGGATGCAGTCCTAGACGTCTGGGCGCTCATCTTGGAAGTGTCTATATTGTCGTTGCCGCGTACAATCCCTCTACGTCTGTTCTTCTCAGCCTGGATGTGCTACAGCTTGGCAATCAACATAGTGTTCCAGGCATATCTCACTACGTATCTGGTGGATTCTGGGTTCGAGAAATCAATTACAATCATAGAAGGAGTATTTGCTTCTGAAACAAAATACGGATTTTCTTCCACCTACTTTGACAGTAGTTTTAATGATAAAGCCAACTCCAAAGATGTGGAAATTCTCGGAAATCGGATAGACTGTGATGATATGGTGATCTGCTTACTTTGGACTGCGAAGTAAAGAAACATTTCGTCTATCTGCAACCCAGGATTAGTGGAATATTTTTATTACGCTTCAAAATATTCTGATAAGTTTAGGGGCTCTTGGCTTTGTGAATTCAAAGAGGAGTCCGTTCTAGTTACAGACTTACTTATGGTCGTGCAGAAAGGAAGTTTTGTTTGGACCGCATGAATGATATTATTTGCAGACTTGTAGAAAGTGGCATTTCAACTTATTTTGACAAGTTCGGTCCAAAAACGTATAGATTCTTAAAAACAAAATATAGTTCTTCTCAGATAATAGCCGTGAGTATCATGCTTTAACTATGAGCAATATGCAGTCTGCATTCTACCTGCTTCTCCTCGGACAGTGTCTGGGTCTCATATCCTTCCTAATGGAGATGCTGTATTTTAAAATGCACCTTTAGAGGGTATAGCTTCAGATTTGCCTAATTATTAGAAAATGTAATTTACCGTAGTTTCAATTCTTACTCTAAATTTTAACGTTTGTGGGTCAACAGAGTAAGTACGGCTAATTAGAAGAGAAACAATGATTAATTCGAGATTCTGGAAGTAAAATCAACATTTAAAAATTGATGAATCTGTTACAAATAAATCTTCGACGTTCTTTGATGCCAAGAGATGCATATTGAAAATACTTGTATTGACATTATGGATATAATTGTCATGAATTCTTGCGAATAAATATATCTCAATGAAATAATCAGTTTAAGGGTGTAATTTTTTTAATAGTTCGATGAAGCAAGGAAAGCCATTCTTGATAATGAAATTAGATCTTACTATTTCATTTCAAAGATTTGTAAACAGCGTTATAGGACGGTAGCTTTGAGAAATCTATTATTCTTATTGATATTAGGCAAATTTCGGAAGAGCTTCAGGAAACAAAATTTTCTCTTGCGAGTTGAGGACTCAATTATACATCCACGTCTGATATCCGGTGTTGCGAAAAGAAATATTTGATATATACATGGTAAGAGGGAGTTCTATATTTGTGAATTTAAAGAAGTATCAATATAGTTATGTAATGATACAGCGGATATCTCCTCGCTGTTTCTTAAATACATAACGGTAAACCTGAATTTGTCTCTGGGTTTAATTAAATAGGTATCACATCACGAAGATTTATTGGCGAGATAATACATAGATCATATACAGTATATACATAATATATAGATCAACCATTCTTGATTTCGGGATTAATCGAATGTGAAAAACCTAGAATAATATACGCCTGGAAGTAGTTTCCATTTGTTGTGATAGGAAATAATACACAATAAATATATTTAAATCAGAAAGCTGTGGACCTAACAGGAATGATATTATTTGCCTTCACAGACGGGAACACAATTAGACAGACGGGCGGTGAGGTTCCCGGCCTTACGCGTCGGCTTCCCTTCGCTCCTCAGGAAGATATCAAATACTCATTTCTTTAACAGAGTGGGTAGACCACAGACCCATACTACGAACGGAAATATTTGGTCAATTGAAAAAACTAATTACCTCATCCTGTATCCAACCCGCAACCTTCCGGATTGTATCCTAGCGTCTCAAACAACTACGGTACCTGGGCCCGCGACATTTGAAAGTAGAGCAGCGATTGTGTAGAGAGGGAGACAGATATAAGATCTGAGTGGGGAATTGTCTTAGTGACTGAACATAATAATGTACTTGTATTGTTACGAATGGAACATCGCATTCACCTCTGAGAGTTAACAAACGCTTTCTTCAGTCAAGGTAAACGAGAGATTAAAATACAGTAGTCAGACCGTATACGTTTCTAAACCTATAAGAATTGTAGAAACAGAGTCGAATATTGCATATATATATATATATTACTTCAACATTCTTTAGTCAATATTAACTGTACATCTGTTAACTTGTCGCTACTTACCGTATGGTGTGTTATATGTAGCCAACACCGAAATATCGAATGAACAGCCGTGTCGTCAATGTGGAGTTCGTGTACCATGTTTCAAAGACGCCCTCAAATCCTCAAATCTACCAAATACACGCGTGTAGTTTGCAGCCGGTACAGTCAAGGCTCCTGTAACTGAGAGACAGATGTTGACCAGAGAATATTGTAATAACTTTCGTGTCTCAAGTTAACTCTAACACAGAAGGTTACTATTTCCAGTTAAGACTTTTCTTATTAATATCAATTCTGTCATTCTCACAGCTTCCTGTGACGTGGGCAACACTTCCACATTTATTTAAATTCACTTCAGAGCAGCTGAGAGAACCAGAGAGAGATAGAGAGTGTTAGAATTGTTGCTATGGAGAATGAGACAATGGTTTGTGATGATGGTGAGGAGAAATGCATAAAATTCGGCCACGACCTCTTCATTCCGTATCGTTCTTTATTAATATTTCATCACTGCCACTGTTACTTAAAGCTATACAAATGTGGCACTAACGCAGTTGCGTCTTACATAAACAATTGAAATGATTTTTATCTGTACGTTATTGTCTCTGCAATACGCCATCTTTACCTCAGGACTGTGAAAAAAAGGATACATGCCACTTTTGCCACGAATATTGACGTTAAATTTATGCACTTCTTCCACTTTGCGCTAGAGACAATCGTCTTATTTTGTAGCAATTTCTATTCTTTCAAGACCAAACTCTCGGTTTACGGTTCTTACGAAACCATTATGTCAACTAAATCATATGTAATTAAAAGATCATATCTAACAAAATTTACGCAATTCAGACTTCTTGGAACGTGAAAATTTGAAGGAAAAATAATAAAACAAAGATAATGTTCACTGCTACAAAGGCGATATACTTGGGAGGTATATGGACTGTAAATATATACGTACATCTATCTAAGTGAACCCTCTGGAAGGTACAAGTAATAATTTATATGAAATTCACGTTTCTCCGTGCAGATAATTTGTATCAATTTTTGGCATCGAAGTCTTCGTAGAATAGTGATACGTCAGTATAAAATGGATTTCAATTTTTTCCTGTGACAGGAAGAGGATGGGTTCAGTAAATAGCCTCCGAGAAATATAACATGTTACTTCTATTATATATTTGGAATATCGTAACATGACAGAAACATGTATCAATTTTATATGATTTTGAAGAAATTGTCTTTGCTTTAAGATGCACTATAATCTGACAACAGTATTTGGACATCTAGTTTCCTCTGTAGAAAGGAAACCAGTTCCCACTTTTCCTTGTGTCTGCACAAAGTTTGCGTTTATATCACCGAAATACAGTTGTGTAGGTTCTTATATGCTACGTTGACAGTAAGGAAACAAGAAGTTCTTGTAAATCTAATGTAGAACTGCTATCGGATTCTTTCACAATATAATAATAACAAGCAATTAAAACTGATAAATTTGAATAATTTCCAGAACAATATCAACTTACGTACAGAAAGAAAGGCTTCAACAAAATTAATCGAGTAAACCAAAGAATTACTGCATATTTTCGTGACATTATTAAATCAACAGCTGAATTATTCTAATGAAAAGAATATTCGCTTATATTTTCTACGAACCTGGTCAACTAACAGACTGAATTATTCAAGGAATCGTTTGAATAAGATGAATATTTATAAAGCAGAATAAAAATTGAGTGACTGGTGAACATTTCATAAAGGATATTGTGTAATAGTGCAGTGAATACTAAACAGTTCGTTGCGAAGGATAGCATTTTGTGATTTATGTGATTTAAGAATAAAGTCTAACATGTTTTCCAAGGTGGCGTTATAACAATCGGTTTAATTTTATTGAACTAGTCGACGTAAACACAATATCGAGCCTCGTGTATCTGACCAAGGACGACATACACATATATTATTAAGCAGAACTTTTCTATTGATTTCTTTGTTTTTCTGTTTAACTTGCCAGATGAACAGGAGCAAAATAATCTGGACTAGGTAAAGAAATAACCATTATATGAATATTTCAAGTATTTTAAGACAAAATGTATATGATACTCTTAACTCTCACATGCGTCACAGTGGCCCGAGCAGATGTATCCACTGATGTACAGGAATGGCATACAGTGCTCTGCTTGAGGTCTATCAGCCAGCGGTATTTTTCTACGGGAGAAACTCTGGCAATGTCCCTGCATGAAGAAGCTGAAAATTTCACCAATTTTGGCCGTGTATCTATGGATGTTGTCGGCTATATTTTTGAAGAAATGCATCAGTCGGAATCGAGAAGCGTTTTAATCTCGAATGTATTCACACACTACGACCCAACTGAGTGGAATTCAAACCAAAAACCCGAAAGTTATCTGTTGCTTACACCAAGCTCTTGTCTGACATTGTGCAGAGCGTCAAGTCTCAGCTGAAACGACTCTCCTCTTTTCCCGAATGGAACCCACGGGCTCGGTTTGTTGTTACTGTGATGAACATCTCTTTCAAGTACAATGCTGATATATTGTCACAAAGGATTCTAGTAGAACTATGGAAACGAAAAGTTCTCAATGCCATTGTTCTGATCCCTCTAACAAACACCTCACAATCTCAAGTTGCTACAGGCACCAGAAGAAGAACTGATGGCTTCGTAATGGAGGTTCCAGCACTCGGAATATACGTGGTTCCCATATCGGGGTCAAAATCGGTGTTCTGTGGTGGATGAAGTAGTTCTTCTTGATGTGTGGCTAATGAAAGGAGACGGAAATTTTGTTAGAAATTCATTCTTTTTTCCTAAAAAGATAATCGACAATTTTCATGGGTGTGAATTAAGGGTAGCCGTTAAATTAACAAATTTTATAGCAGAAAGCACAATTCAAAATACTGGAAATAACGCAGATCTCACATTCCACGAAGGTTTAGAAATTGGAGTTTTAAGACTTATAACAAGAACCTTGAATTTTACGCTGATGTTCTGTTGTATCCCGAAGGATAGTGGTGGGAAGTACTTGTAGACCGAGCGGAAGTCTTGTGGACTGGGATCGTTGGAGCACTTAAGAATTGAAATTCAAGTCTTCGGAAGTCGGTTTTCAGGTTAATAGAATGATGTATTGAATCAAATGCTTATACAAAGTTACATTAGGAATAGTAATTATAGTTAACTGATAAATGAACAAAAGGATGTGAGTGCACTATGCACCAACGCGGTAGGATTCGGCGGGTAGTGAGAGGTAGCCTCCAGGGAGGTGATGAGTGTGCTACTCGATGATGCCGCACTGAAGTTCAGTAATAACACAAAATACGTGAAGATAGTGATTAAACTGGCGAGGAGTCCGACCGAAGTGAACAAGTCAAAAGTTTAGCGTGGTGTCCGCCGTGGCTGGCAAAGCCTGAGTTTTTAAAGGGATTCGAACCCCGAACTTGGTGCTTGGACATCCAGAGACACGCCTATTGAGGGCGTAGTCAGATTCAGGATCGACATTTGATTCGTCGTCCTTAAAGAAGAGTTTGACCATTCAGACGTATGGAGNGTGCTAATTTAAAAATCAAATCGACGCGTGTAGATTAACAAAGATTTTATACAATAAAAAGGCTGAGATTTTTACATTTTTAACAAGCAGTGTAACAGTTACGTGAGTGATACACACCTGATGATGGCCATTTAGGGCCGAAACATGTAGTGTGGAGGAGGAAAAAGAAGAAAAAACTACAATAAAATTGTTGCACTTAAGACGGTATTTGTCCATATATACTGCAACCCAGAATTGGTGGAATATTTGTATTACGGTTCTAACTATTCTGATAAGTTTAGGGGCTATCGGCCTTGTGAGTTGAAAGAGATGCCTGTTCTAGTTACAGACTTTCTTATGGTCGTGCAGAAAGGAAGCATTTTTTTGGACCGCGTGAATGAAATCATTTGCAGACTTGTAGAAAGTGGCATTCCAGCTTATCTGAATAAAGTCAGCCCAGAAGCGAGAAAATACTACAAAGCAAAATCTATTGCTTCTAAGAACGTAGCCGTGAGTATCATGCTTTAACTATGAACAATATGCCGTCTGCGTTCTGCCTGCTTCTTTTCGGACAGTGTCTGGGTCTCATATCCTTCCTAATGGAGATGCTGTATTTTAAAATGCACCTTTGGACGCCATAGCTTCAAATGTGCCTAATTATGAGCAACTGTAATATAGTTTGTTCCCCTTAACTTTTGAATTCACAACTTAATTTGTATTATTTATTTCGCCTGTAGAATCACGAGACACAACTTGCAGTGAATTGCTCTTCTAGCTGCATATAATGAAACTACTGCGAAGGCAAAATTCAGTTTAATAAACAAGTAAATAAACCAGGTAAACAATGACTGTAATAAAAATTAGATGGAACAAATAATTTAAATGATTTCTCGGAGACTTTCTTGAGGGGCTTGAGTCATTGAGCTAGCTGAAATAATTTCTTTTCCTGTTATTGAACCGGAAGTTTGGTTCCCGCAAACAGAAAGCCCCACTGTGAAACGGGATAAGTGCGAACCATATATTTGATTCCTTTCCACTTCAAAGACCCATTTTAACTTTTCTCTCCAACAAACATTTATATCCATGATTTATTTCAATCTTCTTCCAGTGCATACACTCATCTATCTCCTCCTCTCACTCGCACTACATGTTTCGGCACAAAAGTGCCATCTTCAGGTGCTTATTCGATTTATGCTAAACTAGTTCATTGCATGCCTTGTAGTCTTCATATTAAAATAACTGAAATGTATATTTATCATACGTATTGATAAATGTTAAATGTTAAAAATATTAAAATTGTTCAGGATTTTTCATCCCTACGTCGTATCTCACTACGCAAGTCACACCTATCCTCTTCTGTTGGAGCACTCTTTCACTATCGTATGTGTATTGTGTTGCGTCTTGCTCCTGTGACTGCGTGTGTTGTGACGAAACATGTAGTGCGAGTGAGAGGAGGAGATAGATGAGTGTATGCACTGGAAGACGATTGAAATAAATCATGGACTTAAATCAGTGCAACAGGACCCTAAAATATAACATTATTAATAGTAAACATTTATAATTCAAAAGTAGTCTCTTCTTTTTACGGTCTCTAGCACAAATTTTTCTACGCATTTCTCCTTATTTATATGTAGAACATGCCCTCGTCAAACTCCTCAGTTTCATTCCTTGAGTTTTTTTAATAGAAATAAATTAACAAATAAAGTAAATTAACAAATAAAGTATATTCAAATGAAGAGGCACGTAATTAGGCACACGAATTTAGAAATGTATAAAGAATAGTGAGGTAAATTTATTAAGTGCACATTTATAATGAACAAAGAAAGGCGTTAGGAAAGAAACAGAAATATAGTGTTGGTGGACACTACATAAGTAATAAAATATACAATATTTAAACAAACAAGCAAATAGAAAAACTAATAGCCAACTTTCCTTTCACGATATCGAGCATTTTATGTCACACGGATCATATAGAAAACACAATATTTTACGTGTATATTCGTTGGCAAGGGAATATGTTCAACTTGCCGTTGCCTAGGATCGGCCTCCTTTTCTGATTACATTATTACAGCTTGCAGATTTTTGGTGTAGAGAAGACACTGACACAAAGGTAGAAAGGCGTCACTTAAGCCTTATATTTTTAAATAAGGGAATTAGTCTAAAAATAGATTGAATATTTTCAGAATATGCTTTCCAGGGAAAGCAACTAGTCCTCCATAGAAAATCAAAGTCAGTTCTGGATCTTAGAGGAAGGGGAACTGTCGCCGCTGGAAGCAGATAACAGAAGATTGGTGAAGACAGAGCAGGATGAGAAGATTTAAGTGTGTGCTGTAGTGAATTTCAGAGTATGACTTAGCAATAGCACTATAGTTACTTGTAGTTGCGAGTTGTGGTTATAAGTGTTCACTACATTCAATTAGCAATTCACACCCCGTCTATAGTCATATTTCATACTCTTGGCAATAGGTTCCAGAGTGAAAAAAAAACATTAATGTATTAACCTACATCTAACCCCCACTTTTCTTAAGTCTTACAGATTTAATTATATTCTGTACTTTTTCTTGTTCCTTAAAAATTTGATTTGTTTCATTATGGTCCGTCACACTAACAATTATAAATACAAACAACTCCGTCCAGCGTGACATATAAGTTTTTACTACATGAAAACTTATCTCCCTTACATGTTTCGGTCGTTACTGACCATCTTCAGAGGGAACATCATTACGAACAGGAAACTACCATCTCAATAGATTTTTTGATTTAAAATACATACACTTGTATCCTACAATGCACAGTACGCATAGAGTCGAACATTTCACAATCACAGCAGCTTCCTGGTATTGTAAAGTTTTTAAAAATAAATTTCTAGATGTTAATTTATAAAACCTTTATTGTCACTACTTAAAATTTTTTAAACCACGTAGGTTCGTGTCCGTACTCATACAGTCCTTCTTGTAAGGGGCAGATTTTGTGCCGCTTGTCATTCTTGATGAGGAGGTTCTTAATGTCGTCCAGGTTTGCTCGTGGCTTACTGTGTTTTATTCACACAGAAATGGTCCCGGTAACAACCTTCAGAAAACACATCACATGACCGCTACCCAATTTTCTGCGACGTCAGGTCCGACCCCGATTAGCCTATCGGGGCACCGCCTTCCTTCCTCTGAGGGCTGCGTTTGGTTTCGTCCCACCTGCCTTTCCTTTGCTCTTTCTTAAGTCTTGGGTGGCTGCTCGCTAACCGCTACCACTGCTCCCTCCTTAAGACTGTTCGTCCCGAGCTGCTCACTGCTAAGGCGCCATTAGATCCAGGTGTATCATAATCATACATAATTTGTTCTTCGTTTTTCAACAGATGGGGGCGAAATAACGTAGTGGGGCCGGTACTCCCATATTTTCGTCTCTTCTTACGCTAACGATGCCAAACAGTTTCTCTTCAGTTTTGGAGGGGACTTACCTCTCCACAAGGTTCCATTTCCGAATTCCAGCTCCAGAAGAGGTTAGCCCCTCCACACTCTCCCAGCTAACTTCCGCAACTCGCCGTGGCGTAACATTACTTTCAGAAAGGTGTAACTCCAAACAGCGTTGTCTTCCATCAAACTTTAATCGTCTTTTGGCAAGTCATTCAAATGAATTCAACAGATATCCTACACACACAACACTGACGGCTTCCATAGTTTCATAAACCTCTTTGTATTTCCGTAATATTCCTTCTATCAAAATAATGTCATACCATGTGCAGTGTTTGAGGTTTGGTGTCGCAGTAAATTCAGAACTCTTTTAATTGTAAACTCATGTCATTCTACGTTATGAATGCGACGTCTTCTTCCGGAACATAGGCGAATTTGTTTTTCTGATCATATGGCAAATCGGTATTTAACAACTTCGCCCAACCCAGTGCCGGGGGGTATAACCGAACTACCATGTTCCCAGGGGGTATAAATATTGGTATCTTGCATTCCAGGTTGTGGGGTCTCGAATCTGAGGCGGTAAAATATGGATATTTGCTTCGCGGGACTCGGACCTGAGAATGACTGCGCTGACGAGGCCCATTGGAAATTGTAAACGACAGACCATCCTTTCGCCAGTCGTTAAGTAAATGTGACTCTGGCTTTGACTTTGACTCTGACAACTTCAATAAAGAAAGAAACATTTAGAGTAGCCCTCCATAAGTTAAATAGGAATGTTTATAAAGTTTGATTAGAGTCGTCTGTCTATGATATGAAGAGAGGGAATTCTTGCTGACAAATCTCGGATGCCCCGCCACCCCGACGTATAATTTTACCCTCGCATTACTGTGTAACGTAATGAAATAGAACATGAATTGCCACGAGTTCTGAGCATACGTAGAGATTATAATGGTTTTCATTCCCTTTGGTAACCAGACAAAGAGCCGGAATAGCTCAGTCAGTATAGCGACTGGCTAAAAGCTGGCCTACCAAGGAGTCGGATTTCGAGTTCACGTTGGGGCTAGAATTTCTATTTTTCCAAGTACTTTAGTCTAGTCCTTGAGTCCACCCAGCCTCCTACCCAAAGTGTACCGGGGGTTCATTCCCAGGGGATCAAGTGGCCGGAGCGTGAAGCTGACACTCACCTCCTACTAGTGCCGAGGTCAACGGAACTTATCTCTAAACATCCACTTCCCCATACGTGTTCATGCCATAGTGCTTAATTAGTTAAGCACAGGGACAACCTTCCTATTGCTTTAGGATTGGCAACTAGACAAATGCGTAGACATTTATGTTGAAACATTCCAGGGTTTAGCATTTAACTTTCTTTCCCAGTACAAACATTACAAAATTTGGACGAGGTCTGCAGACTTAAGCATGCTAAGAACAAAATTAGAATAAGTTTTCCTGTAGGCGTCTCGGTTGCTTGTTACCAAAACAAGAGAAGAAGGTGAGGCACATGCACATATGAGAACATCGGGTATGCAGTTTTCTTGGATTCAGAAACTGTGAAAGGGGATAATATAATGGAGAAGGTGAAATTCCCACTACGCTGGTTATGAACACATCTGCTTATCGTATAAAACGCCAAATAGTCAGTTGAAAGTAAACCGACGTTTAGGAGAAACATTTGGTTTCCTTCTTCAAGGACGAAAAATAACCAATATAGACCACCTGTTTCATGCTGGTTTCTTGGCTTGCTTATTCAAGGCGGAAGGTGGGGACGACATGTTCCTCCAACAGTTCGGATAACTTTCAACGGACCATCAGAAATTTTACTCCCAGAGGGCAGGGCTTCTTAAGGTAAAAAGTATAATTTGTCCAGCTGAAAATGCTGAGTTCAACTGTGTGGAAACAATGCTGTAGCCTTACACGGAGGATGTCAATGAGTTCAGACGTCCGGCGAATTTTGGAACAATCAAAAGCTGAGTACAATACTGCCTTCGAAGTACTTCGCACTCACAAATCGTATAATCTCATTGAATTCTGTGGAGTCCAGTCTGGCTGTTAAACAGTCAAAAGGGGATCAAACTGTAAAGGTCATTGTAACCTACAGAGTCACTCTTCTTATAACCAGTTCTGTTTACGATTTGTCTAGAACCCTCACCGTCTGGATGAAAGGTTCCACTAGGATCCATAAAACGGTAAAAGAAAACTTCGCAATATTAAGATAATTTGAACATTCAGTTGCACGAATTGTGTCCTGGAATCCATTTGCAGCTTTGTAGTAGGACTGTGGTGTGGTATCTTTCGACACTGAGCTAGTACATGTGTAATGCAACAGCAACAGGTCACATGGCAATTAATGTTTAATGTTTCTCGGAAAGATGTTTGCCAAAATCTTGTGACCTTTCCTTCTAAAAATGTGAATGGGTTGACTATCTTTCTTCATTCACCCACTCCTTCTGAATTTCCTACTCTCGTACACAAGTCAGAGATCACGAGCGAATAATCCATCTGCCAAGAATACAGGTTGTCAAAAAAATATCTCGGAAACTAATTGTCTTACACGTATCTGGTTGATGTCTTATGAAAGGAAAACTCCGAAAGTTATCTCTTTATGTCCGGCTTACGCGCATGCGCCAGCTGGTGACTTTTCACGAGCTCGGTAAGAATGTCGATATCACAGGAACGGGTATAATGAGGGCTGTGACTAGAGGAGTTGCAACATATTACGGCTGCCCAGTGTCGTTTTAGAACACAATATGGACGTCAACATCCTACGTGGAAATCATTCGGTTCTGGGACAACAAACTGAGGACTACAAATTTTTTTAGTATTATTATTATTATTAGAGGGGGTGGGTTTCCCCATGCACTTAGACCAGTTATTGGTCCATTGTGCGTCCCCCTTTAATATCTACTCTCTCCATATTCTACCGGTAATGGTGCGTGCTATCAGCCCCGTTCAGACGACGAGTTCGGCCCTCGGTTCCTGATATTTCCCCCATCTACCAGAAGCACTGGAAACTACTTGGGCAGGAAACATTTTGCCTAATTTTGCTCAGAGTTCTCCAAGAGAATTGAGGATTTTTACATGCCGTAAATCTACGACAGGGGACCCACGGCTTAAAGTCCCTCCCGGATGATTTGTTCCCTGAATTCCGACCTTAAAAATTGCACCGGGTTTGAACCCGCGTACCTTGAGTCAATAGGTGGGAGAGGACTATAGATAGTCTGTTGCGTGTAAAATCTCCTTGAAAGGCACGGACCTCTGAAGAGTATGTTAATCGCGTTAGAGAGGCATTCCAATGAAGTCCGTGCAAATAACTTCATCTTGCTAACTTGCAGTTACTTACAAATTCCACGTTCAACAGTGCTAGATTTGCTACAGAAAAGACCTCACCTAAGGACGTACAAGATTAAAATGATTCATGTACTAAAGCCGAGTGTCCAAATAGCACGCACAAATTTTGCTGTGGACAGACAATGAGTAGAAAGGTTTGATGCGTCACCCGATTTCCTACTCCAAGTCCGTTTCTCGGACGAGACGACATTCCATATCAGTGGAGCTGTAAACAGGCGCAACTGCAGGAATTGGGCAGTCAAGGTTCATATGGCACATGTGAGTTGGAGAGAGAACGTGAACGTTTGAGCCGGCTTAATGCACGACAAATGGATTTGGCCGGTTTTCATTTCGGAAAAGTCTGTGAACGGTGGTTCGTATTTTGAAATGCTGAAGCTGTATGCACTGCTACTATTACCAGCTCAAAGTATCTTCAAACATTATGGGTCGCCGTCACATTTCTGCCATCGTGTTAGGTATCACCTGAACAGAGAAATGGCTGGGTGATAGATCGGCAGACGTGGAACAATTGCTGGACACCTAGGTCGCCAAATTTGGATTGTTTCTTGTCAGGTTATATGAAGAACAGTGTCCACCAGGTTAAGAGAAACGATCTTCAACACCTGAAATCCCGCATAAGGGGCATAAGAGTGATCATATACAGTATATACATAATACATAGATCAACCCTTCTTGATCTCGGCATTAATTGAACGTGAATAACCTAGAATTATGTACGCCTGGAAATGATTTCCTTTTGTTGTGGTAGGAAATAATACGAAATAAAAATATTATATAATTTCTAAATTAGGAAGCTGAGCAACTAACAGGAATTTTATTATTTACCTTCACAGACGAGAAGACAATTAGACATGAAAGTAAATCTATCCACGTAACAGGCCGTGGAGACTCATAGGTTTGTGGGACGTCGAAGTTCCCACATTTTCAAGACAATCTGCTCTCAGACGGGCGGTGAGGTTCCCGGCCTTACGCGCCGGTCTTCCTTCGCTCCACAGAAAGATATGTTATACTCATTTCTTTTAGAGAGTGGGTAGAACCCAGGCCCATAATGCGATTGGAAGGATTAGGTCAACTAGAAAATCCAATTACATCATCAGCAATCGAACCCGCAACCTTCCGGATTGTATCCTAGAGACTCCACCAACTACGCTACCTCGGCCCACGACAATTGAAAGTATAGCAGCGATTGTGTATAGAGGGAGACAGATATAAGATCTGAGTGGGGAATTTTCTTAGTGACTGAACATAATAATATACTTGTATGGCTTACGAATCGAACATAGCATTCACCTCTGAGAGTTAACAAACGCTTTCTGCAGTCAAAGTAAAAGAGAAATTAAATTACAGTATTCAGACCGTATACGTATCTAAACCTATAAGAATTGTACAAACAGAGTCGTATAGAGAAACCGTATAGAGTGTTATATGTAGCCAACACGGATATATTGAACGAGCTGCCTTGTCTTCAATGTGGAGTTGGTGTACTATGTCTCAAAGACACCCTCAAATCTTCAAATCTGACCAAATACACGCTTTTAGTTTGCAGCCGGTACAGTCAAGACTCCTGTAACTGAAAGAAGATGCTGACCAGAGAATATTGTAATAACTTTTGTGTCTCAAGTTAACTCTAACACAGAAGGTTACTATTTCCAGTATTAAGACTTTACTTATTAATTTCATTTCTGTCATTCTCACAGCTTCCTGTGACGTGGGCAACACTTCCACATTTATTTAAATTCACTTCAGAGCAGCTGAGAGAACCAGAGAGAGAGTGTTAGAATTGTTGCCATGGAGAATGAGAAAAGGGTTCGTGATGATGGAGAGGAAAAATGCATAAAATTTGGCCACGACCTCTTCATTCCTTATCGTTCTTAATTCATATTTCATCACTGGCACTGTTACTTAAAGCTATACAAATGTGGCACTAATACAGTTGTATCTTATATAAGCAATTGAAATTATTTTTATCTGTAGGTTATTGTCTCTGCAATACGCCGTCTTTGACTGAGAAGTGTGAACAAAAGGATACTTGCCAGTTTTGCCACGATTATTGACAATAAATTTATGTACTTCATCCACTTCTCCACTAGCTACAATCGTCTTTTACTGTAGCAATTTTTTTTTATCTCGGTTTACGGTTCTTACCATACCATTATGTCAACTGAATCATATGTAATGAAATGATCATATCTAACCAAAATACGCAATTCAGACTTCTTGGTACCTGAAAATTTGACGGAGAAATAAGATAAAAAAGATAATGTTCACTGCTACAAAAGCGATATACTTGCGAGATATAAACTGTAAATATGTACGTACATCTATCTAAGTGAACCTCCTGGAAGGTACAAGTAATAATTTATATGAAATTCACATTTCTCAGTACAGATAATTTGTATCAATTTTAGGCATCACAGTCTTCGTATAATAGTGATTGTAGTGCCTCAAATTTGAGATTGGAGATTGGAAGGTATTACCCAAATGTTAGAGACTTGCGAAAAGTGTGTTACAGTTATTACAGTAATCTGTCAACACCTGGACAGGCAAATAGGTTAAGAATGTCGCTGATCAACATGTATGTGTACTCGAAGTAGCAAGAAGCTTGCCTCACTTGGTCACTGGAGTAACGTAATAGTACCGCATACACAGCAATGAGACGCCAGGGGTCCGCCCACAATCACCAATAAGAACCAATTAGAATGTTACTATGAGAATTGAGGACACTGAGGAGGAGTCACCTACCCTCTGTCGTCAACGCTGAATTGGCAAGTTAAAACTATAAATTACGGAATTTCGGGGGACTTGGAATCTTGATCTGACATAGAATATTGAGTTGTCAGCCGGAGGCTCTAGTCGACATGTGTACCATAAGAGGGTGGATGACGGCAGTAATCTACATGTGTATTGCAAGTAAGTCTCTTTGCTCATATACGCCATGCTGTTAGATAATAGTGATGATAAAAGTGTCAGTGTGTGATCTTAAGGCAGTCTCCAGTGTACCCAGTGAGAGCCAGGGTAGAACAGGGTAGAAATGAACAGAGAGTGGCAGACGATGATAGGAGTACAGTTTCGAGGCACCTCCCCTCCACCGACAAAGAAGGAAGAAAGAGCTTAGCAAGAAGTGTCATGCAAGCAGACCTAACCAGGTCCTTTTCTGAATGTAAATATTAATGTAAATAGACAGTGTACATAGGGAAATGTACGCAGGTAGTTGTGATTCTCCCGTTCGGAACCATCCTGTCCACGACCGATCCCGAGCTACCCTAACCAAGACAGCCGACGGCAGCCGAGTGCAGCGACGATGTTAGGAAAAAGAGTAACCCCAGACTAAAGCAATTATATTTTCTCACCCCCTCCCCCTGAGATATAACAGTGATAATTCACTATAAAATGAATTTCATTTTTTTTCTGTGACAGGAAGAAGATGGGTTCAGTATATAGCCTCCGAAAAATATAACATGTTACTTCCATTATATAATTGAAATATCGTAACATGACAGAAACATGTAGCGATTTTACATGATTTTGAAGAAATTGATTTTGCTCTAAGATGCACTATAAACTGACAGCATTATTTGGACTTCTAGGTTCTTCTTTAGAAAGGAAAGCAGTTCCCACTTTTCTTTCTGTGTGCAAAAATTTGCGTTTAGCTAAACAAAATACTGTTGTGTAGGTCCTTATATGCTATGTTGATAGTAAGGAAACAAAGAAGTTTCTTTAAATCTAGTGTAGAACCACCGATTGAATTATAAGACTGATTCACTCATATTTTCGTCGAAAATACAATAATAGTAGACAGAATTACCCAAGTAATGTTTTGAATAAGGTGAATATTTATAAAGCAAAATAAAATTCGACTGACTGGTGGACTTTTCATAAAGGATATTGTTTAATAGTGCAGTGAATACCAAACAGGTGTTTTCAGAGGAAAGAATTGGGTGATTTATCTGATTTCACGAAACAAGTCTAAATGTTTTCCGATATGTTGTTATAACAGTCGATTTAATTTTATTGAACGAGTCGACGTTAGCACAATAACGAGTCGTGTGTATAGACCACGGACGACATACTCAAATACGTATTATTAAGCAGAAATTTTTTATTGATTTGTTTGTTATCTGTTTAATTTTCCAGCTAAACAGAAACACAATAACTAGGACACGATAAAGAAATAAACATTACATGAATATATGAGGAATTATAAGACAAAATGTTTATGATACTCTTAACTCTCACATGCGTCAGAGTAGCCCGAGCAGATGTATCCACTGATGTACAGGAATGGCATATAGTGTGCTGCTTGAGGTCTATCAGCCAACGCTACTTTTCTGCGGGACAAACTCTGGCAATGTCTCTGCATGAAGAAGCTCTTCACACTTATGGAAGGTGGTCTGAAAACTTCACCAATTTTGGCCGTGTATCTATGGATGTTGTCGGCTATATTTTTGAAGAAATGCATCAGTCGGAATCGAGAAGTGTTTTAATCTCGAATATCTTCACAGACAACGACCCTACTGAGTGGAATTCAAACCACAAACCCGAAAGTTATCTGTTGCTTACACCAAGCTCTTGTAATCACGAGTCTGACATTGTGCAGAGCGTCAAGTCTCAGCTGAAACGACTCTCCTCTTATCCCGAATGGAACCCACGGGCTCGGTTTGTTGTTACTGTGATGAACATCTGTTTCAAGTACAATGCTGAGAAAGTGTCACAGAGAATTCTAATGGAAATATGGAAACGAAAAATTACCATGCCATTGTTCTGATCCCTCTAACAAACACTTCACTATCTGAAGATGCTACAAGCACCAGAAGGAGACCTGATGGCTACATAATGAAAGTTCCAGCTCTTGCAATATATACGTGGTATCCATATCGGGGTCCAAATCAGTGTTCTGTGGTGGATGAAGCAGTTCTTCTTGATGTGTGGCTAATGGAAGGAGAAGAAAATTTTGTTAGAAATTCGTACTTTTATTCCAAAGAAGGCATACGACACTTTTCATGGGTATGAATTGAGAGTAGCCGCTAAACTAACAGCTATTAGAGAGGAGAAAACAAAACAAATTTATGGAAATAACTCACATCATACTTTCAAAGAAGATTATGAAATTAGATTTTTAAAACTTATATCAAGAAGTATGAATTTTACGCTGATATTTCTACCACAAATAAAAAATTTCCGAAAAGTGCAAGAGGTGGTCGGAAATTATATTGGGTACACAGGTCTCTTGATGAACGACGAAGCTGACATAGCTGTGGGAGGAATCATTAGGACAGCGATATTGACAAACTTAACGGATGTAACCATAAGTTACTTGAAGTTAAGATGGCAGTCGTTCGTGCCCTGTCCTGTGAAATTTCCCGGATGGAGAAGTATATTTAGAACTTTCTCTCTATCAGGATGGTTATGCATTTTTTTTGGCGGCAATGCTTGCTCACATTGTCATCGTTTTCTTAGCCAGGTTCCGGATCCAGGAGAACGCATCTTTCAAACGTTTCGTGGATGCAGTCCAAGACGTCTGGGCGCTCATCTTGGGAGTGTCTATATTGTCGTTGCCGCTTACAAACCCTCTACGACTGTTCTTCTCAGCCTGGATATGCTACAGCTTGGCAATCAACACAGTGTTCCAAGCTTACCTCACTACGTATCTGGTGGATCCTGGGTTCGAGAAATCAATTACAAGCACAGAAGAAGATTTTACTTCTGGAACTAAATATGGATTTTCTTCCACCTATTTTGACCGTAATTTTAACGATATAGCCGACTCCAAAGATGTGGAAATTCTCGGAAATCGGATAGACTGTGTTGATATGGTGACCTGTTTACTTTTGACTGCGAAGTATAGAAATATTTCTACCATCTGCAACACAGGATTGGTGGACTATTTGTATTACGGTTCTAAATATTCTGATAAGTTTAGGGGCTCTCGGCCTGGTGAGTTGAAAGAGATGCCCGTTCTAGTTACAGACTTACTTATGGCCCTGCAGAAAGGAAGTACTTTTTTGGACCGCGTGAATGAAATCATTTACCGACTTGTAGAAAGTGGCATTTCAATTTACTTGATGAAGGTCAGCTCAGAAGAGAGAAAATATTTCGAAGCAAAATCTAGTGTTTCTAAGATAGTAGCCGATGAGTATCATGCTTTAACTATGAACAATATGCAGTCTGCATTCTACCTGCTTCTTTTCGGACACAGTCTGAGTCTCATATCCTTCCTAATGGAGATGCTCTATTTTAAAATTCACCTTTGGAGGCCATAGCTTCAGATTTGTCACATTATGAGCAACTGTAATATAGTTTTTTCCCCTTTATCTTCTGAATTCACAATGTTTTTTTTTACTATTTGTTCGCCTGTAGATTAAAATATTGTACATTCTTTGATTGTTCTTGGTTCCGGTTTGTTGCTTCCGCAGTATGTCTGCATTAGAGCATTAACCTTATATATATATATATGTTTTCTATCACATTCCTCCCAACCATAATTTATGACCATTCAAATATATCTTATTTTAATTTATATAGTCAGTCCATGAAATACAATATTTTTAAACCCAAAAAGAATAAAAAATCTCATATAGAATATACCCGAAATTCTTATGACAATATTAACATAAATTTCACTTAAAAATTCACATTACATAAGTGAAAAACGCAGTCCGCTTACATGAAGGATAGGAGTCGAGCTTTATGTCTTCATATTCCTATAGTTGACTCTGACGTCTTTCCAGGATCACCTGAGTATATCACCGTACACCGCCACATCCTGGCTCGAAGGCACAGGAAATTTTTCAGCTCGGCGCCTCACAATACTGGCACAAAAATTTGTCGCTTTCAAAATCTTTGACACTTTCATAATGATAAGAATAGAATGTCCATAGTAAATTATGACACTAATTGATGTCAGATGAGTTTGGTGACTGTTGCGCCCTGAAGGCCGACTCCCGGTAACATTTTAAAACGGTATTTAATTTTTATTTTAGTGGAAAATGTTGGCTAGAAGAGAACTAGTTTTGGGAAATGCTTGTAAGTCATACGAAAGAGGATGTAAGAAGGGTTAAGTAACTTCAAGGAATTTCTGCGTATGGAGTCAGACGGACGATAGCCTTTGAAGCGTCGATGTCTTGTCAGCAGAATGATGTTGAAAGTACATCGAAATGCTACCTCCGCAAAACCTACACTTGATGAGGGAACGTTTGCAGACAAAAGTGTTAGCCAAATGGACTAGCAGAAAGGGGGCGTATCCACCCTTATGGATCCCAGCCAACGAGAGCAGCCACCTTGGGACAAGACATCATTGTAGGCGGGCTTGCACCCCCCGGGAAAGTAATGAGTTAGCAATAATAAAGGTATATAACCCGGAGAGCAAATTATTATGTGGACGATTCAAACAATAATTTTGGACAATTTTAGCCGGAGGCTATGCTGGAAAAGTCATCGACCGGATGCCTGGCGACGCCATTCATCTGCAGTATCAACGCAAAGTAAGTGAAACTAATCTTATCGCCATGCTTAATAATTATCAGATTATTAAAGTGTAACTTCCCCAATGGGACATGAGTTAGGAACGTTACAACAAGTGTACAGGGCGTACGAGGTCCAAGAATCGTCTAAGAATGTGCAATGTGTAATCCGAAACCAGTCGGCTCTTTAATTGTGATATTACTAAAATATACATAGTTGTGTATTGATTGTTTATACCAATATAGGGTAGCTTAGGGTGAGGATGTGGGTTTTTGTTGTGATTTCCTCCCTTACAATATTTCGCACCTTCACGCTCCTGACAAGGCCCGTGAACAGGTGCCCCTAGCCAATGGAACAACGATCGAGGAAGTAATTTAGCAGTTTCCCTGGCCCACCCCCTGTGAATGCAGAACAGATGGTGGCAATTGTGGGATAACTCCACGCCCTCCCCCCTGTCACCACGGTTTAACAGTGACCAAGACCGCCACATTATATACAGACCAAGTTATTAGTAATCAATTATATAATCTGTATTTAAAATGCCCAGGACACTATTAAAAGCTTCTGACTGTGCTCCAGCAAGTGGAAAGGGAATATATTGTTGGAACCTTCGGTCCACTCCTCTCGAAAGTAAAATAAATCTGTATTTCAAATGTTTTCGTAACGACTCAGATTTCTTACTAGTCTCTTGAAATATTTGGCCCAAATGTATACAAAGGACGAATTCAATCAATTTCTGAGGAATTAATATCTTTTAAAAATCCTTTAAATTCTTGTCTGAATATTTTCCGAATTAATACCAATAATAGTATTAATACCAAGGTGGAAACCGGACAAGATATTTAATTATGATAAATATATTTTAATTGTTGTACCAAATTATTAAAAAATTCCTTTAAACAACATTCATAATTATAATGCTGGCAGTAACCTCAGTTTGCACACCATTTCACAGTTAAAAGAGAAATATTATCACAAGGAACACAATTTTCTTCACACCTAATGCTGTCAAACTGAACTGATAGCATTAATGTAAGCAAGTGTACCATTAGAGCGAACGGCCTTGTAAAACGTATGCCACGTGTATTAGTGACGTGTAGACTGGGTTTAGATTAGTGAACCGATTTGTTGAATATTCACAAGACGCAATTATAACTAATTATAACACTCTCATCATTACTGTAATTATAGCACACATAATCATATCTTCTACATCCGAAATGTTAGTCGTTGCTTGGAAACAGCTTTCAACACTGGCTAAGCCTTGACAGTGTCTTTATTATCTGTTTTCTGTTAATGCATTTTACACAGGAACTACACGTATAAAAGTCTCAATCACAACCACTCGAAATATCTCTGTGCTAGAGCAAACATAACGACTTCAAATCACACGTTACATCTTCACGGGCCGACTTCTGGTTCTGCTTCAACTACGAACTTCCCGTGGCTATCTCTTACGGAAAAATGCACTGAACTCAACTATTTACAAGCGGACTAGCGTTATATGGGCACGGCACGGACCAACGAAAAGAAAACACAGCCTCCTCTGTTGTTGGGTGACGCTTCTATAGGGGTTACAATATGATCGATAGGCAGCTAGTTCTTTAGAGCGCTGGCTGCTGCCTAGCAGCCCCTCCACACTCTCACAGCTCTCAACTTCCGCAATTCGCAGTGGCGTAACATTACTTTCAGAAAGGTGCAAATCCAAACAGCGTTGTCTTCCATCAAACTTTAATCGTCTTTTGGCAAGTCATTCAAATGAATTCATCAGATATCCTAAACACACACACAACACTGACTGTTTCCATAGTTTCATAAACCCCTTTGTATTTCCGTAATATACCTTCTATCAAAATATTTTCATAACCTGTGCAGTGTTTGAGGTCTTTTGTCGTACTAAACTGGGAACTCTTTTAGTTGTCAACTCATTGCCATTCTACGTTTTGAATGGGATGTCTTTTTCCGGAACATAGACGAATTTGTTTTTCTGATCATATGGCAAATCGGTATTTAACAAATTCGTCCAAAACAATGACGGGGGTATAACCGAATTACCATGTTCCTAGGGGGTATAAATATTGGTATCTTGCATTCCAGGTTGTGGGGTCTAGAAACTGAGACGGTAAAATATGGATATCTGTTTCGCGGGACACGGACCTTAGAATGACTGCGCTGACGAGCCCCATCGGAAGTTGTAAACGACAGACCATCCTTTCGCCAGTCTTAAAGTAAATGTGACTCTGGCTTTGACTTTGACTCTGACAACTTAAATAAAGAAAGAAACATTTAGAGTAGCCATCCATAAGTTAAATAGGAATGTTTATAACGTTTGATTAGAGACCAGTATCTATGATATGAAGAGAGGGAATTCTTGCTGACAAATCTCGGACGCCCCCCCCACCGATGTATAATTTTACCCCTCGTATTACTGTGCAACGAAATGAAATAGAACATATATTTCCACGACTTCTAAGTACACATAGAGATCATAATGGTTTTCATTCTCGTTGGTAGCTGAACGAAGATCCGGGATAGCTCAGTCAGTATAGCGACTCGCTAAAAGCTGGTCGACCAAGGGGTCGGATTTCGAATTCAGGTTGGGGTAAGAATTTCAATTTCTCCAAGTCATGAAATCTAGTTCTTGGGTACAATCAGCTTCTTACCCAAAGGGTACCGGGGGTTCACGTATCTGGTTGATGTCGTATGAAAGGAAAACTCCGAAAGTTTTCTCTTTATGTCCGGCTTACGCGCATGCGCCAACTTGTGACTTTTGACTAGCTCGGTAACAATGTCGATATCACGGGAACAGGTTCAATGCGTACTGTGACTAGAGGAGTTGCAATATATTACGGCTGCCCAGTGTCGTTTTAGAACAAAATATGGACGTCAACCTCCTACGCGGAAATCATTCGGTTCGGGGACAAAAAACTGAGGACTACGGATAGCCTGTTGCGTGTAAAATCTCCTAGAAAAGCACGGACCCCTGAAGACAATGTCAATCGCGTTAGAGAGGCATTCCAGCGAAGTCCGTGCAAATAACTTCATCTTGCTAACTTGCAGTTACTTACAAATTCCTCGTTCAACAGTGAGCGATGTGCTACACAAAAGGCTCCACCTAAGGACGTACAAGAATAAAATGATTCATGTACTAAAGCCGAGTGTACAAATAGCACGCACAAATTTTGCTGTGGACAGACAATGAGTAGAAAGTTTGATGCGTCACCCGATTTCCTACTCCAAGTCCGTTTCTCGGACGAGACGACATTCCATATCAGTGGAGTTGTAAACAGGCGCAACTGCAGCAATTTTTCAGTCAAAGTTCATATGTCACATGTGAGTTGGAGATAGACAGTCCCAAAGTGAACGTTTGAGCCGGCTTAATGCACGACAAATGGATTTGGCCGTTTTCTTTTCGGAAAATACTTTGACCCTAGGTTCGTATTTTGAAATGCTGAAGCTGTATGCACTGCTCCTATTAGCAACTCAAAGTATCTTCAAACATTATGGGTCGCCGTCACATTTCTGCCATCGTGTTAGGTATCACCTGAACAGAGAAATGGCTGGGTGATAGATCGGCAGACGTGGAACATTTGCTGGACACCTACGTCGCCAATTTGGGATTTTTCCCTGTGGTGTTATATGAAGAGCAGTGTCTACCAGGTTAAGATAAACGATATTCAACACCTGAAATCCCGCATAAGGGGCATAAGAGTGATCATATACAGTATATACATAATGTATAGATCAACCCTTCTCGATCTCGGCATTAATAGAACCTGAATAACCTAGAATTATGTACGTCTGGAAATGGTTTCCTTTTGTTGTGGTAGGAAATAATACAAAATAAAAATATTATATAATTTCTTAATTAGGAAGCTGAGTAACTAACAGGAATTTTATTATTTACCTTCACAGACGAGAAGACAATTAGACATGAAAGTAAATCTATCCACGTAACAGGCCGTGGAGACTCATAGGTTTGTGGGACGTCGAAGTTCCCACATTTTCAAGACAATCTGCTCTCAGACGGGCGGTGAGGTTCCCGGCCTTACGCGCCGGTCTTCCTTCGCTAAACAGGAAGATATGTAATATTAATTTCTTTTAGAGAGTGGGTAGAACTCAGGCCCATAATGCGAATGGAAGGCACTCAATTTCACATGTTATTTCAGAAATTTTATAGGCAAATTTTGCTCATCAGGTGCTCAATTTACGTAAATCTATTTAATTGCTTGCCATTATGTCATTGTAAAATTATTTTAAAAATATTTAAAGGTATTCGTCAATTATAATAAATTTTTATACACTAAAATTTTGTAAAGATATTCATTTTATATGTCCAAATTCAAAACCGAGCATAGTTCCTCCGCTATGGGAGTCGTTCCTTTTATACTCCGTATATATCGTGTCTCGTGATATGTGTTCCCTTTTCGGTTGCGGGTGATCTTGAGTGCACTACAAGAAGGACGCTGCTTACATATAATGGACGAAAATCAGTGCAACAGGACGCTAAAATACAACATTGCGAATGGAAGGATTAGGTCAATTGGAAAATCAAATTACCTCATCAGGAATCGAACCCGCAACCTTCTGGATTGTATCCTAGAGACTTAACCAACTACGCTACCTCGGCCCGCGACAATTGAAAGTATAGCAGCGATTGTGTAGAGAGGGAGACAGATGTAAGATCTGAGAGATTACAGTATTCAAACCGTATACGTATTTAAACCTATAAGAATTGTAGAAACAGAGTCGAATATTGCGAATATATATATATATTACTTCAACATTCTTTAGTCAATATTAACTGTACATCTGTTAACTTGTCGCTACTTACCGTATAGTGTGTTATATATACCCAACACTGAAATATCGAGCGAACAGCCGTGTCGTCAATGTGGAGTTCGTGTACCATGTTTCAAAGACGCCCTCAAATCCTCAAATCTGACCAAATACACGCGTTTAGTTTGCAGCCGGTACAGTCAAGACTCCTGTAACTGAAAGAAGATGCTGACCAGAGAATATTGTAATAACTTTTGTGTCTCAAGTTAACTCTAACACAGAAGGTTACTATTTCCAGTATTAAGACTTTACTTATTAATTTCATTTCTGTCATTCTCACAGCTTCCTGTGACGTGGGCAACACTTCCACATTTATTTAAATTCACTTCAGAGCAGCTGAGAGAACCAGAGAGAGAGTGTTAGAATTGTTGCCATGGAGAATGAGAAAAGGGTTCGTGATGATGGAGAGGAAAAATGCATAAAATTTGGCCACGACCTCTTCATTCCTTATCGTTCTTAATTCATATTTCATCACTGGCACTGTTACTTAAAGCTATACAAATGTGGCACTAATACAGTTGTATCTTATATAAGCAATTGAAATTATTTTTATCTGTAGGTTATTGTCTCTGCAATACGCCGTCTTTGACTGAGAAGTGTGAACAAAAGGATACTTGCCAGTTTTGCCACGATTATTGACAATAAATTTATGTACTTCATCCACTTCTCCACTAGCTACAATCGTCTTTTACTGTAGCAATTTTTTTTTATCTCGGTTTACGGTTCTTACCATACCATTATGTCAACTGAATCATATGTAATGAAATGATCATATCTAACCAAAATACGCAATTCAGACTTCTTGGTACCTGAAAATTTGACGGAGAAATAAGATAAAAAAGATAATGTTCACTGCTACAAAAGCGATATACTTGCGAGATATAAACTGTAAATATGTACGTACATCTATCTAAGTGAACCTCCTGGAAGGTACAAGTAATAATTTATATGAAATTTAAGCTTCTCAGTAGATATAATTTGTATCAATTTTTGGCACCTCAGTCTTCGTATAATAGTGATACGTCACTATAAAATGGATTTAATTTTTCCTGTGACAGGAAGAAGATGCGTTCAGTAAATAGCCTCCGAGAAATATAACATGATATTTCCTGTATCTTTGGAATATCGTAATATGACAGAAACATGTAGCAGTTTTACATGATTATGAAGAAATTGTCTTTGCTCTAAGATACACTATAAACTGACAACATTATTTGGATTTCTAGTTTCTTCTTTAGAAAGAAACCAGATCCCCCTTTTCGTTGTGTCTGCACAAAATTTGCGTTCAGCTCAACGAAATACAGTTATGTCGGTTCTTATATGCTGTATTGATAGTAAGGAAACAAAGAAGTTCTTGTAAATCTAGTGTAGAACTGCTATCGGACTCTTTCGCAATATAAATATAACGAGGAACTGAAACTGATAAATTTGAAAATTTTCCACAGCTGTATCAACTTACGTAAAGAAAGAATGACTTCAACCATATTAATGGAGTAAATTAAATAATTACTGCATACTATCGTGACACTATAAATCCATCGATTTAATTATTCGACTGAAAGAATATTCGCTTATATTTTCGACGAAACTACACAAATAATAGACAGAATTGCCTAAGTAGTCTTTTGAATAAGGTGAATATCAATAAAGCAGAATAAAATTCGACTGAATGATGAACTTTTCATAAAGGATGTTGTGTAATAGTGCGGTGAATAAAAAACAGTTCGTGATTTATGTGATTTCACGAATCAAGTCTAACATGTGTTTCGAGATGATATTATAAAAATCGATTTAATTTTATTGAACGAGTCGACGTTAACATAATATCGAGTCGCGTGTGTAGACCACGGACGACATACTCATATATTATTAACCTGAAATTTTCTATTGATTTCTTTGTTTTTCTGTTTAATTTGCCAGTTAAACAGAAGCAAAATAATCTGGACACGGTAAAGGAACAACCAACATATAAATATTTGAGAAATTATAAGACAAAATGTATATGATACTCTTAACTCTCACATGCGTTACAGTGGCCCGAGCAGATGTATCCACTGATGTAGAGGAATGGCATATAGTACGCTGCTTGAGGTCTATCAGCCAGCGATACTTTTCTGCGGGACAAACTCTGGCAATGTCTCTGCATGAAGAAGCTCTTCACACTTCTGGAAGGAGGTCTGAAAACTTCACCACTTTTGGCTGTGTATCTATGGATGTTGTCGGCTATATCTTTGAAGAAATGCATCAGTCGGAATCGAGAAGTGTTGTAATCTCGAATATCTTCACAGACTACGACCCTACTGAGTGGAATTCAAACCACAAACCCGAAAGTTATCTCTTGCTTACACCAAGCTCTTGTCTGACATTGTGCAGAGCGTCAAGTCTCAGCTGAAACGACTCTCCTCTTATCCCGAATGGAACCCACGGGCTCGGTTTGTTGTTACTGTGATGAACATCTCTTTCAAGTACAATGCTGAGATATTGTCACAAAGGATTCTAGTAGAACTATGGAAACGAAAAATTCTCAATGCCATTGTTCTGACCCCTCTAACACACACTTCACAATCTCAAGATGCTACAGGCACAAGAAGGAGACCTGATGGCCTCGTAATGGAGGTTCCAGCACTCGGAATATATACGTGGTTCCCATATCGGGGTCCAAATCGGTGTTCTGTGGTGGATGAAGCAGTACTTCTTGATATGTGGCATAGGAAGGAGAAGGAAATTTTGTTAGAAATTCGTTCTTTTTTCCAAAAAAGGCGTACGACAATTTTCATGGGTGTGAATTGAGAGTAGCATCTACAGTACCAGATTTTATTGCCGAAAGCACAATACAAAATTCTGGAAATAACGCAGATCTCACATTCGACGAAGGTTTAGAAATTGGACTTTTACAACTTATAACAAGAACCATGAATTTTACGCTGATATTTCTACCATAAAAAAATATTTCCAAAAAGTGCAAGATGAGTCCGGAAAGTATATTGGGTACACAGGTCTCTTGATGAAAGACAAAGCTGACATAGCTGTGGGAAGAATCATTAGGACAGCGATATCTACAAACTTAACGGATGTAACCACAAGTTACTGGAAAGCAAGATGGCAATGGTTCGTGCCCTGTCCGCGTGAATGAAATCATTTACCGACATGTAGAAAGTGGCATTTCAACTTATTTGGAAAAGTTCGGTACAGAAGCGATAAAATTCTTCAAAGCAATCTCTAGTGCTTCTAAGAACGTAGCCGATGAGTATCATGCTTTAACTATGAGCAATATGCAGTCTGCATTCTACCTGCTTCTCCTCGGACACAGTCTGGGTCTCATATCCTTCCTAATGGAGATGCTTTATTTTAAAATTCACCCTTAGAGCCCATAGCTTCAGGTTTGTCACATTATGAGCAACTGTAATGTAGTTAGTTCCCCTTATCTTCTGAATTCACAACGTAATTTGTATTATTTATTTCGCTTGTAAATTAAAATATTGTAATTTCTTTGATTGTTCATTGTTCCTGTTAGTTGCTTCCGCAGTATTTCTGCATTAGAGCATTAACATTACTTTTATTTGTTTTTATTCACATTCCCCAAAACCATAATTGATGATCATTCAAATATATCTTATTTTAATTGATATTGTCAGTCCATGTATTTCTTTGTTTTAAACCCAAAAAGAATAAAATATCTCATATAAAACCTACCCGAAATTCTTGTGACAATATTAACACACTTCACATTACAGAAGTGAAAAACGCAGTCCGCCCCATGAAGGATAGGAGTCGAGCTTTATGTCTTCATATTCCTACAGTTGACTCTGACGTCCTTCCAGGATCACCTGAGATATCCACCGGACACTGGCACATCTCGACTCGAAGACACAGGCAACTTTTCCGCTCTCCGCCTCAAGATAAATTCGTCGCTACTAAAGGCGTAACACTTTCCGAATCAGTGTCACTTTCATAATGATAACCATAGAATGCCCAGGACACTATTAATAGCTTGTGACTGTGCTCCAACATATAGAAAGGGGATATATTTGTTGGGTCTTTCAGGCCATTCCTTTCGAAAGTAAAATAAATCTGTGTTTCAAATGTTTTCGTAACGTCTGAGTTTTCTTATTAGTCTCTTGAAAAATTTCACCCAATTATCGACAAGGGACAAATTGAATCAATTATTGAAAAATCAATAACTTTTAAAAACCCCTTTAAATCCTGTCTGATTATTTTGTGAATTATTACCAATTATAATACTAATACCTAGGTAGAGACCCGACAAAATATTTAATTATGATAAATATATTTTAATTTTTACACCAAATTCATTACAAAATTCCTTAAAACAACATTACTAATTTTAAATGCTGGCAGTAACCTAAGTTTGCACAACATTTCAAAATTAAAAGAGAAATTCTATCACAATGAACACAATTTTTCTGTGGCTGATGATGACACCTTCACACCTAAATCTGTCAAACTGAACTGGTAGCATTAATGTACGCAAGTATACCATTACAGCGAACGGTCTTGTAAAATGTATGCCACCTCCATTAGTGCCCTGTAGACGGGCTTTAAATTAGTGAATCGATTTGCTCGATATTCACAAGACACAAGACACAAAATAGCGTCTTTTACATCCGCAAATATTAGTCGATGCAAAGAAACAGATTTCAACACTGGCTAATCCTTGACAGTGTCTTTATTATCCATTTTCCGTTAACGCATTTTACACAGCAACTACACGTATAAAAGTCTCAATCACACACACTCCAAATATCTCTGTACTAGAGCAAATATAAAGACTTCAAATCACACGTTACATCTTCACGGGCCGACTTCTGATTCTGCTTCAACTACGAATTTCCCGTGGCTATCTCTTACGGAAAACTGCACTGAACTCCACCATCTACAAGAGGATTCGCGTTATATGAGCACCTCACGGACCAACGCAGAGGAAACACAGCCTCCTCTGTTGCTGGGTGACGCTTCTATAGGGGTTACCACATGATCGCTACTGAGCCAGTTCATTGGAACCCTGGTTGCTGCCTAGAATTTGTGCCGCTGCGAATCTTCAGAAAGCGTATCACGTGACTGCTACCCATTTTGTGCGACGTCAGGTCCGACCGCGATTAGCTTATCGGTGCACCGCCTTCCTTCCTCTGGGGGCTGCGTTTGGTTTCATCCCACCTACCTTTCCTTTGCTCTTTCTTAAGTCTTGGGTGGCTGCTCGCTAACCGCTACCACTGCTCCCTCCTTAAGACTGTTCGTCCCGAGCTGCTCACTGCTAAGGCGCCATTAGATCCAGGTGTATCATAATCATACATAATTTGTTCTTCGTTTTTCAACAGATGGGGGCGAAATAACGTAGTGGGGCCGGTACTCCCATATTTTCGTCTCTTCTTACGCTAACGATGCCAAACAGTTTCTCTTCAGTTTTGGAGGGGACTTACCTCTCCACAAGGTTCCATTTCCGAATTCCAGCTCCAGAAGAGGTTAGCCCCTCCACACTCTCCCAGCTAACTTCCGCAACTCGCCGTGGCGTAACATTACTTTCAGAAAGGTGTAACTCCAAACAGCGTTGTCTTTAATCGTCTTTTGGCAAGTCATTCAAATGAATTCAACAGATATCCTACACACACAACACTGACGGCTTCCATAGTTTCATAAACCTCTTTGTATTTCCGTAACGTTCCTTCTATCAAAATAATGTCATACCATGTGCAATGTTTGAGGTCTGGTGTCGCAGTAAATTCAGAACTCTTTTAATTGTAAACTCATGTCATTCTACGTTATGAATGCGACGTCTTCTTCCGGAACATAGGCGAATTTGTTTTTCTGATCATATGGCAAATCGGTATTTAACAACTTCGCCCAACCCAGTGCCGGGGGGTATAACCGAACTACCATGTTCCCAGGGGGTATAAATATTGGTATCTTGCATTCCAGGTTGTGGGGTCTCGAATCTGAGGCGGTAAAATATGGATATTTGCTTCGCGGGACTCGGACCTGAGAATGACTGCGCTGACGAGGCCCATTGGAAATTGTAAACGACAGACCATCCTTTCGCCAGTCGTTAAGTAAATGTGACTCTGGCTTTGACTTTGACTCTGACAACTTCAATAAAGAAAGAAACATTTAGAGTAGCCCTCCATAAGTTAAATAGGAATGTTTATAAAGTTTGATTAGAGTCGTCTGTCTATGATATGAAGAGAGGGAATTCTTGCTGACAAATCTCGGATGCCCCGCCACCCCGACGTATAATTTTACCCTCGCATTACTGTGTAACGTAATGAAATA